>NW_007733383.1:59839-76131 GCF_000696425.1 Galeopterus variegatus | reverse complement strand
AAATTATTCATGTAGAAAGCACATGCAGGCACACACACACACATAATGAGATGCTGCTAAATTTACACTCTTTTTCTTACTGCAGCAGACATTCCTTCTCCTCAAATGTTGGTTATCTATCACTTCATTACTAGTTACTCTAAAGTGCAGTGGCTTAAAACAACAAATATTTATCATCTCACCCTTTCTGACGGCAAGCATCTAGGAGTAGCTTGGCTGGGTGGTCTGGGTCAGGGTCTCTCATGAGGTGGCCCCCAGTCCCTGGCCTGCAGTCATCCCAAGGTCCATTGGTGGAGGATCCCTTCCAACCAGGTTCATTCTTATGGCTGCTGACTGAGTCCTCAGCTCGTGGGCTGTTGGCAGGAGGCCTTGGTTCCTTACCACACAGGCCCCCCCACAGAGCTGCATGAATGAGGTCAGACACAACAGCTGGTTTTCCCTAGAAGGAGTGATGGGATAGAGAAAGGGTGAGGGTGGAGGGAGGCAGGCCAGGGTGGGAGACAGTCATTTCATACCCTAACCTCAGAAGCAACATGCTGTCACTCTGCCATATTCTGTTGTCCACACAGACCCACCCTGGTACAAATGGGGGCGGGAGGTTACTCAAGGACTGGCCACCACACCAGCTATGCCCATGATGGCACAGCCACACTCTGAGCCAACACCTGCCTTCCCCTTTGCTCAGACACACTGGGGACAAGGGCGACTACAGGGAATCCCGGGGGAAATCAGTGACTAGGTGCACAAGGCTGGTGGCATGGTGATGCTGAGGGTGTGGGCTACAGACATTCTTGTTTGATTCCTTTTCTTGTGTCCCTGCTACAGGGAGATGCTGGGCCTCGAGGCCTCCCAGGGCCCCCAGGAATAGCTGGACCACAGGTCAGTGATATGCTATAAACTTCTGCATGCATCCATTCTGCTCCCTTGCTGCTTAATCTAAGTTTGAGCAAGAGTGATGTTCCGTGTGAAGGATCCGTGGTTTTAAAACCAGAAAGCCCATGTCCCATGTCTAATCATAGCACAGACCATCTTAGTGACCTCGAGCAGGTCACTTCAACCGGTGGAGCCAGAGTTGCTCATTTACAAGGACCTGAATGTTGCAAAGGATAAAATGCACTAAAGAATTAGAATGTGTGGTACTTACTGACTAAACTTTGGGCCAGACCCCTCAACTTCACCACTCAGTAATAAGAATAAAAGCAGTGTCAGATATTTGTTAGAACTGAATGATACAATGCATAAAAATAACTTGGCACCCAATTAAAAAAAAAATAGGAAAGTCTAAAGTCCACAGCAGAGCTCTGTGGTGTCACAAAGCCAGGGTGGCCAGTGCAGGGAACGAGGAGGTGTAATCTCAACCACACAACAGGCAGCAGGGCTCTCTCTCGCTGTCAGAGAAGTGTTCTGGGGATGTGGCTGTTCCAGCTATTGGTAGTGATAGTATTTATCTCTAAGAAGAGACTGCATGAGTGCTGGTATGAGGGCAGGGAGACCTTCACACCCATGTCCCCTTCCTCTATTATTAGTGCTCCCCTGGGGGTGCTCTCTGATCCCCTGTGGCCTCTGGGCTGTTGCAAACTGTGTACTTCTCCTGGTAACTCTCAGGGTCCAACGTGTCCCTGAGTCTCATCCTGTGGCCTGGCTGGACACAGCATTGCTCATCTGATGGGAGAAGCAGCATAGAATTGTCACTATGAGAGAGACCTCGCCTTGGAGTTAGAATCCCATCTCAGCTCTGTGACCTTGGAATGATTTCTTAACATCTCTGTGCTTCTGCTTCCTAAAGTAAACTAGAGGGTAAAAGAGAAGTGACCCGGCAGGTTTATTGCTGTGACAGCCACAGGTAGAATGTTCCCATCCACACCTGGTACATGGTAAGCACTCAGTCAACATTAGCAGTTTCAGCCCACATCAGAATTAAGGTGAGGACTTGAGCATAAAATGTAGGGGCAGCCAAAACCTCAGTAACCAAGATAAATAATACCTTAAGGCACTTTCTAAAAAACTTTAAATCAAGGCATTCAATCCAAGAGGAAAAAAAAAATCAAAATTTAAAATAAAGACAGGACCGAATCCTCCACTTGGAAGACCTTTCTCACAATCCCAGCAGGGTTGGATCCCAGTGTGTATTTAAATTTTGATATTTTGTTCATCTTGGATTCTTTTAGATTCATTTTAGCTTCTTCAAATATTGCATGAATATTATGTGTCTTGGTTACTGAAGTTTTCAGTACCCAAGGTGAGTGCCTCGCTTGCCTTACCCTTGGACCAGCACTGACGAAGGGTTTGGAGTTGCAAGCAAACAAAAATACCATGGTGTGACACAAAGCACTGGACATGTGGCTTATCAGAATGCAAACATCCAGGTCTCCCAGGCCCTGGCTGGCAGGCTAAGATGTCTAGCATTTGTGCTCCATAGATTTTATGAAAATTTAGAGGGTTTGGACATAGCTGAGACTCACATTTCAGGAACTGCAGCTATCAGGGCTCGGTGTAGATGGAACCAGAGATTTTGCTCAGGACAGCGTTCAGTTGGAAGATACCAGGAAAGTGTAGCATCGTCAAATGTCTGTGTGTGAGAAATGCCCTCACCTGTCTGATGCCAAAGGATGGACTTGGAGACACGAGGTACAGCGAAGTGAGACTTTAATTATGGTCCTATAAGGTTCGGGTGTCTGAAGGACAGGCACACAGAAAAGGGCTGTAGCAAGCAACTTATTCCCTGGTGCACAAGTCCCTCCTCCCAGTTCCTCATTGACTGAGAGTACTCTGGGATGCACAATCTTCCTGGATAATGCCTAAGATTACCCCAATTTATTACCCCCTTGTAAGAAATTTCTTTGTTTGAGGGTTCAGGACAAGGCTGAGAAAAAGGCCCACTAAAACCCTATGAAAGGAGAAACACCAGGGTGTGAAGAAAACAATAAGGGCTAGTAACTAATTTACCATCTCAAGGAGAACTCTTATCTGTTCAGTGACCCTCCTGGGATGGGCTGGACCAATCAGACAACTTTCGGGCTGGGCCTGAATCATTTCTGAAAATGAATCTCTTAGATTATTTTCTTACATGTGCTACTTATGTGCATTATCCCTCTTTTCTGGGGTCACCAGCAAAGGCTAAGCTCCTGGCCTGGAGGATTCTTTGGTCCATAATTTCAGCTGATCCTTAAGTAGCCTTTGCTGTCAACTTACTGGCTTCTGGGCTTAGCCTCTGCCAAGGAGGAATTGCCTTTATTTAGAGAAATAAAAGCAAATCAATTAAGCAGATAAGGCTTTTCCTCCACTGAGTATGGATTGTTTTCTCTATTAGCCCAGTCCTGCGTGAAGTGCTGATGTTATGGAATAATGGTGCTGCCTTTGTTCCTTTATAATTCACTTCAAGGGAGGGTTTGCTCCTTTAAATATTTCAAGAAAGCCAGGGAAAGCTTTTATCCAGGAAAAAAAAAAAATTAGTGCTGCATCTGAAAGATAGGGTTCTAGCTTCTCTATTTGGGAGTTGGTAATGACCTTGAGAAGTCCTTGGGGCTTAGGGTCTACTCTGCACGAGTCCCCAGGCAGTTGCTGTGGGTGTTGCACTGGCTGTTTTAAGGGCTGGGTGACCTGCTCTACAATAGCATCTCCTGCAAAGGTCAGCTTGATCCTAAGAGGTAGAACTATTGTCCCACTTTACAGGTGAGAAAACTAAAGTTTAACAAGTCTAAGTGTCATTATTACAAAACTAGTATGATGTATAGCTGACGTTGATCCTTGCTAGTCTAACTTCAGGACCTCCACTAGCTAGTGTCCTTTTATACTCCTAGTAACACTAATTCCAGTGCCAGCACTAAGAATAGCTCCCACGGGACACAATGCTTTTGTCTGCACTGTCTCTGGTAATGCCCTGTGATAGCAGCTTCTTATCAACACTTATTGCTGGGAAAATGAGTCACAGAGGGGTTAAATTTCTCCTCTGAGGACTCAGAGGTCTGTTTTGGTTTTTTGCTTTAAACTCAAGCCAGTTTCTTTGCTCTCTGTTCCTCCCACCCCACTTTGCAGAAAACAGAGGAGGACTGTTTCATTTCCTCTCTGTTCAACTTCACTTTATCAAACGGTATCTCTGGTAGACTTGTGGACATGAAGATGAATTTTTAAACTGAAAATGCTACCCATGACATTCTACTCATGATCATTGTTAGTATACTTTTATATCTAAAGGCTTTGGTGTTCATTGGTCATGTGCATTGCCAGGACGGTTTAGTTCATTTGTTTGCAATTGTGATTCAGCTTTGGGATGCAGCTTCCTCAGGATTTATCTTGCATATTTACAGCTGCTCTCCCCAGTGGCTACGTCTGGGAAGGTTAACGTCATGGTCAGTTACAGAGCTTCATTCTAGGGCTTTGAAACTGCATAAAACACTGACTTTAAGAGACAGGGTCTGGAGATCATGGCTGCTGTTATGATTTCAATCCTTATAGAGAAGGAAAAAAGAACAAGATGGTAATCACAGCAATGACCCGGGGAGCATGTATTTCTGCAGCATCACATAGAAAAGCCTCTCCCTGGCTAGAAATGATGATTGTTTTGTCTCCCATGGAAAGTATTTTATTTCCTTCTTGTCGCATGCTCACCGACCAGGCAATGGGGTTTAAAGGGAGCCTGCCATGACCTGGAGATACCATATTGAGCAAAAGTCCTCACTGGGAGGTTCTGTATAGTTCTGGGGAGGCAAAGACAATACCTGCTGTTATTAGCACTGCCACAAAAGGCCCTGGGAATCCTATCCTGCCCAGAAAATAACACAACACCATTTACTCCATGCTCTCTCCAGGAGCAAAAGTCTCTTGGCACAATTTTGAAATTTGCAGCCAGGCACCTGCCAAAGTTAGGTTCTCATGATCCCACAGGAACTGAGAGATAGGGACACTGTCCTTTCGGATTAATTTCAAAGAGATGGTTTCTAGGTCCTTCTAGGTCTTTGAGAAAGGCAGTGCTGGGTTCCAGGATTATAAATCTAGCAAAAGACTTATTACACTTTTGAAAGGATTTACATGCATTTCAAAGAGATGGGAAAAGAACTCATGATAAGTTTTCTTAAGCAAGCTTTTTAAGAGAAGGGAAAAAGAAAAGGGCGTCTTCCATTATTTTCAACAGGGAGAATTAAGCAGTTGCAATGGCTAGTCAATGAACATATTCTAAAGAGAACTGAACTGGTGAAGTAATGAACTGGTAATCTCCCAGGAATATAAACTTTGGGTGGCAGGGTTTTTATCTGTTTTGTTATTATTTTATCTCCAGTGCATGGAAAGGTGCCTGGACCATGGTTAGCCTGCTCAGTAAGGCTTCCTGACTATAAATCCAGTGTGGCCGACATTAGAAAACCAGTGGAACAGACATCATTGCCTAGGAAAATAGCCAGGAAGGTAACTTGGGCATGGAGAGCCTGCTTGGATATTTGATAATCAGACAAATGTGGATTCAATCTCAGACCTTGCTTTTTATTAGCTGTGTGATCTCAGGTGAATGACTTAACCTGTCTGGCCTTCAGATTTCTTAGCTAACAATCTGATAGTAACCCCTACTTCAAAGAGGAGTCTTATGGTTAAATTAGATATCATAGACACATTAATTTTTTTTTTTTTTTTTTGCATCAGCTCCGGATATAAACAAAGAAATACATGGAATGGGATCTCATGTGGAAAGCCCTGGCAGTGTGCCTGGAAGAGTGGGGGCTCTGTAAATGTCAGTCTTTTTTTCTGGAAGGAAGTGAGTCAGGCTTGGGGGTGGCTGTGTTTGCTTTTATCCCTGGCTGTGGTGCGGAAGGAGACAGGGACAACTGTGGAGATCCTTGAGCTTCTGACATTTTCATTATTACCAGAGGAGAGTTAAAACCACTCTATACCCAGTCTGAGGACTGGAATTTGAAAGGAAACCATTTACCTTTAAGGCAATTGTCCTAAATGTCAGGGAAGCAGTGTGCTATTCTATGTCACTTCTTTTCATTGATGACAAAGCAGCCTGCAGATTGTGTTGGCTTTATGGATTTAGAAACAGTAGAAATAATCACATGCAAAAATGTTGAAACAAATGTTCTTCCCCCCGAACCCATTTTTTTCCTCTCCTAAACAATGGTATTTAGCACTTCACAGGCATTAGCTCTCTTAACCTTTCCAATCTACTCCAGGAAGGCAGGGGGCCAGTGTTATTATGTAGTCACTGTTACCATTGGACTGCTGATGCGGTAGAATATTCTGGATGGGAAAAGGGCTGCACTTGACATTTTGATGAGAGAGTTGTGGGCTTCGGGACCCTGAAGAACCCTCACAGATTTATCTGCTCCCATCCTTTATATACTGGATGAACAAACTGAGTCCAGAGAGAGGATATGATCTGCTCAAAGATGCAGAGATAAGGTGTGACAGGCAGGGAATCAGAGCCAAGAAGGACTTACTGCCATGGACTTATGTTACTGCATAATTGAATTCTTTTAAAGGATCTCAAGTGTTTTGTTTAATAACATCTGACTGACATAACATTAGTTAACTCAGAAAATGCAGAGCGAAGATGGTGACGTTAAGACATTGGAATCTTTGGATGTTACTTTCAGAGTTAGTCTGTAGAAAATATTTTCGGTAGGCTGCATAACCTGAGTGTGTTGATAACCATGATAATAATGATAATGACAATGGGGACGACTATGACATTGATGATGATGATGATGATGACCATGATAGTGATGATCGTGATGGTGATCATGGCAGTGATCACGATGCCTCTGTGATGGTGATGGTGATGGTGATAATGATGAGGAGAAGGATTATAACTAATGTTTATTGAGAGCTAACACTGACCTGTCATTAGTCTGAGCACTTTGTAGATTTTAGGTCATTTAACTCTCACAACAATCCCATGACGTAGATACTAGTACTACCATCTCATTTTAGAAGTAAGCAGATAGAGAATTGAAGCACCTTGCCTAATAACACACAGTTAGTAAATGAAAAAGCCAGGATTAAAGTGTGAAATAATAGAAATAAATATGCCTAATATTTATTGAGCTCTCACTGTGTTCTGAGCTGTATGCTAAGGGTTTTCCATGTATTATCTGACTTTATTTTCCAAACATGTCATGGTATAGGCATCATGGTTTTTTGTTTTTGTTTTTGGGGTGGTTTTTGTATATTAAAAAAAACTACAACTCTAAGAGTTGAAGTGACTCCTCAAGGTCCCACAGCTACGAAGGGAGGGCATAGGGGACGTGACTGTGGGGAGAGTCCTCCTCCAAGCCCACCGTGCAGCGCTGCCCCTCTCTGCCCCAATCTCAGCTTGTTTCTCCGCCTCACTCTCACACTGAATCTTCACGACCTGCGGACACAGTGCTAGCTCTGCCACTTACCCTCTCATCCCCGTAACACCCCCGTTTCCTGCCAACCGATCCTTCTCTCTTCAGCCTGGACCTTCTGACCCACCCCATACCACAGCCACAGCTAAAACCTGGAGCAATCATGCATCTTTTTGATGGTAACCAGTGCCTAAGACTAAGTCCAGTCTCAAGAGTTGACACACGAGGCTCTCAAAGCACTAGGCCTGCCTGCCTCCCCCACCCGTTTGCCCCATACCACAGCCACAGCTAAAACCTGGAGCAATCATGCATCTTTTTGATGGTAACCAGTGCCTAAGACTAAGTCCAATCTCAAGAGTTGACACACGAGGCTCTCAAAGCACTAGGCCTGCCTGCCTCCCCCACCCGTTTCCTGATGCCGCCCTCCCACGGCGCCCCAAAGCCCACTTAAGCTATTTCACCAGCATTTCCTCAGCCGGGCCTTGTGGTTTCTATCTGTTGCCACCATGTCTGACCTACAGCAGGAACTTGATAAGAGATTGTCAAAGAATGAATGAATGGGTGAATGAACTCATTCTTGTGTGTGTGTGTGTGTGTGTGTGTGTGCACTGTAGCTCTAGTAAAATTTTCACTGACTTTTCTCTTTTTTTCCTTCAAGGGAAGTAAAGGAGAGCATGGTGCAGATGGTGAGGTTGGACAGAAAGGTGATCAGGTAAAAAACAATTTACTTCGTAATGAACTATTCACCCTGAAGGAAAATTATTGAGTCTCCTAGGTGGCTTCCATCCTACTGTTTCTGATGTCATGCCTTGTTTCTTCCTTCCCTGCAGCAGGAATTGTTCTTAGATCATATTTTCATGACTTTCATCTTGATATCTCTGTTTCACCATCATCCCCCTTACCCCTGTCCCCCAGTTATCTGAGGAGCATACCTTTTCTTTTTAATATATATATTTTTAATTTTGTGCTCTTTCACCTTGACTGCTTCTTGTTCACTGAAATGTAGTCATTCATTACAAAATGCCCCCTTCTTCCCTCCCATCCTTTCTTAAGTGGCTGCTGTATGACTGTCTTGGTGCTGGTTGGAAGGCTTCTCAGGTACTTCTTTGCTGGGGTCAGTGCCCAGCCAGGCCTGCTGGGCCACTTCTCATAATGCCTTGTAGGATGGCACCAATGAAGACGCGCTGCTCTTTGTGTGCATCTGAGTCCGCATCCCCATCATCTCCCCGGTGCGACCCACTGGCTCTTCACAGCCTGACTCTAGCAGCCTTTCCGTCAGTGCAAATGGCTCTTGTGCTGCCAATCTTTCCTGCATTTGTCTCTCCCTCTGTCCCACCTGTCCTCTCCACTTTACTTCTGCCTTTCTTCTTCATCTCACAGCTAGGACTCACTGTAATCAAGTTCCACGCCAGACATTGCACCAGTCTCTGAGATACAGAATGAGTAATGAGCAAATCCCTGACTTCACAGGGCTTGCAACTCAGTAACAGGGCAGGGCATGTGAACAAGTCACTCGCAGGCAGTGAATAAGAGCTGTACTCAAGGTCGGATGAGACACTCAGCTGAAATACCTTCTACATTTGGAAAAACAAAATCTGTTTGGATTATTCTCATGAGAATGGTTTGTTAAAGGCAATGCACTCTTACTAAATATATGTTTTCCAGCGACAGGGCGTGGGGGGAGGAGGGCAGGGACATCATTTCTTTTTTGGTGATTTGTTAGCTTTTACAACATTGTTGTACAAGACAAAGTGTGCGATGTTGTTGTACTTTGTGCTGTGACTCTTTGGCTCATTCTATTATACACAATGGAGGAATGATCTCTTTCTTAAAATAACTATAATATTGCCATAGTGTGAATGCCATAATTCAGTTAACAATCTCCATTGGGTACATATTGTGTGTGTACATTTATTTGTTTTTATAATTTTATTATGGAACACTTCAAACATATCAACAAAGTACAGAATATAATACAATGAACACCCATGTACCCAGCTCTCAGCCACAGCAGTTTTTTAGCTATTATGGCGACTCTTTAGTTTCATTTATATCCTCAACCACTTTCGCACGCCCCCTCCCCCACATTATTTTTAAGCAAATTCACTTTCAGGACATATTTATTTCTATAAAGACTGTCAGATACTTTCTCAGCCTATTGAAACACTAGTGATATATAAAAAAGAGGACATTTTTGCTGTCAGTGTCTTTAATTAAAATTGTTAGTGGGGTTCGAAGGTGAATTCTGAATAGTTGCCTGCCATTTGATATTTGCACGATGTAAAAAGCTTTCTTATAAATCATTTTTAAGAACTGCCTCTTATGTTTTCTTAGGGTCACCCTGGAGTTCCAGGTTTCATGGGGCCCCCAGGGGACCCTGGGCCACCAGTAAGTAATACTATTTAATCCTTTCCTCTTTGGCCTTGACATTTGAACACACGTCCATACTCACTGGAGATGGTAGCTCATGGGACCTATCTTCTATTTTAAGGGATGAGCTGAAAGTACAGATCCTGGAGGCCTCTCAGGGTAAATGCTGAGGAGCTTGAGTACCATTGGTGGACAGTGTAATTAGAATGATGTTGGTACTGGGGTCATTGGCAAGGACGGACAGAATTGCCACTTTTTTTTTTTTTAATCCAGCTTGGGTGGGTAGGAAAACAATATTTCTAGGTTAGGATCTCAAGTAAAAAATGCAGAACATGAGAAAATGTAGAAGTAGCTTTCCCCTTTTCATAGGAACCTGTCCCATGATGAGAGGCCGTGGGAATCAGTGCATAGATAAGCCCAGATGTTCCTAGATTTAGTACAATCAATAACAATAATGCTAACTACAAATGATTATTATTTATTATTACGATTTTCAACAGTCTGTGTTTTAGGATTCTACAGCACTTGTTATCATGATAGCTACAGCAACCATCATTAATATCATCCCGTTTATCCCCACTGGGCTTCTTGAGCAAATGTCCTCCTGCTCTTAGAGTGGTTGTGGCCTTGATGTTGACTGATGCCCTTTTTACCACTTCCCTCACCCTTCGATCTAAGCTGCCCACAGGTCAGTCACATGACTCCTCCGATCAGAGTCCACTGCTGCTGCAGCCCACGTATCCATCATGGGTAGTCATGGCAACAGGCAGTGAGAATTAGTGTCCCTGCCAAGCCCAGGACCAGTCCCCGGGATTTCCCATGGGATCTCCATGAGAACTGGTCTCCCAGACCTTGCAAACAGAGAGGCACTGGTGATGGCTGAAAGACCACCAAGAGAGAACCCACTTAACATAGGGACCACTGTGTCATAATATGTAGCGAGAAAGAGTTCAGTTAGGATTTTGAAGTTAAAATGTATGATATTAAGCTCGCTTTGTCTTCTTTTTTAACAACTTCTAACTGACTTCTAATTGTAGCCGTGTATTAATTTTTAGAATAAATCAAGTTGTCTTAAATGTATTTTTTCAATAAAATCATTAGAGAGCTTGAAACAGCATCTCTCACTTCACGATCGACTTTTAAAACAAACTTATAAAAGATAAATTACCTAGAAAAGTACTAAAAGCTTTCTCAGTCTTCCAGAGAGCCTAGCTCAAATCTTTTATATTCAACTCCCCTTTGACTCACCTAAGAATGTTAATATACTTTTTAATTTCTCAGCTTCAGTTCTTAGCTGGCCCAACTCTGCCATGTGCCCATTTGAAGAATGTTGTAAGCAATTGACCAGTTTGCTATAGTTTAACTTCACAGAATTCTACAATTCTTTCAAGATTTATAATCTTACTTAGAAAATTACTTTGCATTTGTATTTTCACATGTTATTGAATTTGTAACATCTGATAATCAGCAAAAAAGAAAAAACTGATACAGACGGTAATACAGGGAATAATGGGGAAAGCATTAGTGTTAAGCAAAGAGGGATACTTGAGGGAACTAACTGATATTTTAAAATTGTTCCTGAATAATTTTATACCATGATGAGTCTAGCTTCCGTGTGCAATCTAATAGCTGGGGACTTAGAAAATGAACATCGGGCTAAAGCCCCATCCTCACTTCACCCCGCTAGTTCCAAAGCTTTCAGTCTCCAGTACAGATGAAAGCCTTCTCTCTTCTCATTGGAAATTTCAGTAACTTAGGACCCTATGACAACTGTAGGAAATGGCTCTTAGCTTTTTCTCATGCAAGATGATGAATCTGAGGCTCAGAAATAATCATAATCAAAAGCCAGCTTGTCTGTCTCCCACTGATTAATGCTTCCAGTGCATTCAGCAAGTGTTTATTGAGCTTCTAGTTTGTGTCTTGCCTTGCACTGTTTCTTAATTGCCTTTGGGAACAGATGCTGAGTCAGCTGCCCTCAGGCTCAGCAGCCAGTCATGTAGAAGCAACCTGGGAGCAGAAAATTAACCCATCCTGCCCCAGGAGTCTGCCATACATGGGAAATAAGACAAATCTTCTACAGCCATATCAAATTTCCTCAAGGTTTAAGACCATGGAATAGTCATTTTTATATCCCTAGTATGTGCTAGCACCTGGTACAATACAGGCATGTAAAACAACTAAATAAAGGATGGTGGAAAGGCATCGATAAAGTATAGCGATAACGTTCCTGTTTGTGATTCCATATGGAGTTAACAGTTGCAGTGCTCCTGGCCTTGGGATGGGCAATAGACACTTATACTAACGGAGAGCCCTCAGCATGTTCCTGGTGCTGGTCGTTTTCTCCAGTTTACAAAGAAACTGAAATGCATATGGGTAAAGTAGCTTGCCTAGGGTACGCCGCTAGGGTTTGGACCCAGGAACTCTGACTCTAAGAGGATGCTCCCTTAAACAATGCCCTCTCTTCTGTGCTAAGCCATTGTAAACATCACTTCCCTTTGCAGTGGGCAATTTCTAGCCTTTTACTTATGAGAAAACTGGAGCTTAGCAGTCTAATGTCACTCAACAAAAGCTAGTAAAAGGCAGATATGCAAATTAGTCTAAAGAACCTCTGCTTCACACTCAGCCAGCTCAGCTCCTAATTAATTAATTTATTTGAGAATATTGATTGATTGAGTATCCACTCTATCCCAGCCACTATTTTAATTCCCAGGAGGAAACAAAACAAAACAAAACTAAACTAAACTAAAAACAAAGGAAAGTCCCTAAGTTCCTGAGGGAAGAGGAGTGTGGGAAGAGGGAGACAGACAGACAAGCAGTAAGTCAGGAAACCCTGGGATGTCAGATGGTGGAAGCGCTATGGAGAAAATTAGACGGAAAAAGTGGTGAGGGGCAAGGGCTTTCCGTTCTGGGTTCGGGAGGCAGAAATCTCTCACAGAGAAGCTGATACTTGAGCTAGGACCTGGAGAATGGAGGGCATGAGCCCTGTGGGTACATGAGGGACCAGAACGCAGGCAGAAGGAAGAGCACACGTGGGAGCCCTGAGGCAGAGGTGAGCCTGGGACCCCCGTTGCACTGCTCGCCTCCCTGTGTGGAACTCTTCTTCCGTGTATCCATCTGTGCATTTCGTCATCCCTGGGCTGACACCAACAATCGCCTCTAATCTCCAGGAAGATGAATCCAATTGACCATTTCCTGCCTTCTGTCCCGAAATGTTCCCTGATATTAGCTGAAATGTCCCCCCTGAAGTGAGACTATTCACAAATGCCTTAGGGATGAATGGCTGGTTAATGCTTTGGCCCTTCCTGAAATGTGGCTGCTGTTCTTCCAAAACCTTTGTATTCTCAGAGAATAGCCCAGCCTGATGGGGAAGGCAGGAGCACTTTTGAAACAGTGACAGACAGCCAGGAGGGGCAAAGAATGTCAGGTCTGTGCATTTGGAGAGGAGGGTGCTAATGACTCTGTCCACATGCACAAGAAGCTTGCTTTCTGCTTTGTCTTTTTTAGGGGGCAGCTGGAATTGCAGGAGCTGCTGGACCACCAGGAATCCAAGGGCCACCTGTAAGTTCCTCAAGGAATGAGATCTGCCTTTAGTTTTTCTCCCAGCCTTAACAGAACACCAAGTGTTTGCCAGCTCTGCCCTGGTCCTCCCTATCTCTGTGGCTCACACAGTCCAAGGTTCTATTCACAATTAGTCTTACAGTGAAATGGCAGGAAGGATCACTTTCTTTTGGAGCCCTGGTTACTTAGCCCCTAAAATGAAGGTTTGGATTAAATAACCTGGTAATTTGTGATTCCAGAATTCAGTTTACAACCACTAGTGCAAACAGGCCCTAAATTTAAGCCCCATCTCTCCGTTCCCTGTCTGTGTCGTTTCTATTCTGAGCAGGCCCAGGGAAGTGGAAAGGCTTAGAGCTAACCTACCCTGAACCTATGATGTGCACCAGGTGGATGTCAGGCAGAAGGTAGCCACTGTTATTCCAACTGCTCGAAAGAAGAGAGTGAAATTAAGAAAGGAGAAGTCAGTGGGCAAGATCGCTAAACCACAACTAGGGGAGTTGGCATTGGAACCCAAGGCTTTTATCTCAAAAAGCAGAATTATATTCATTTCACAAAACTCCCAGAACCACTCTTGGTTTCAATGTCATAAGGCAAAGGGTAAACTGCAGTTTAGCAGTCACTGTGCTACAACACATGCATGGCACTTAATTTTGCTTATTTCATCTGACCGCCCCCCCCCCAAACTTTAGACCTATAAGTTGGAAAGGTCCTGAATCATTACTCCCATTTTATAAGTAATAAAGTGGGGAATGGAGAAGTGAACTGACCAGTTCAGGGTCACTCAGTGAGGAAATGTCAGAGCCAGGCACAAACTTTGGTTCACATTAATTTCAGCATCATGTCCCAAGGCTAGCTAGAGGTAGGTCGACCCTGCTTTGGTGTCTCTGGACCTTGGTGTAAGGGGCACTTTAGGGATCACTCCGTGTAACTTTCTCCTCCTCAAACAAGGAGGGCAAAATTCAGTGGGGTTAAGTCACCTGTTCAAAGTCATACAAGAAATTAAAGTCCAAGTTCAGAGTTAAGTCGGCTTGAAAGCTCCCAATTCAGTGTTCTCTCTACTAGTCCACACTGATCCACTGTCTGAAATGGTGTAGGTTGGAGGCCAGAGGAGCGCTGAGATTGAAAAATAACAGCCACATGATTCTTTTTAGGATTGTCATCTGGTCAACCATTTGGAAGCACCCCACCCTGAAAGACCAGGATGAATAAAGTATAAAACATACTGCAGGCAGCTTTATATTGATTCTCAGACAGCAAAAGATTTCCCCAGTCAGAGCTAATGGATTGTTTGCCAGAGGAGAGTAAGATGTGAAGCCCAGATGTAAAATCATTACATTCCTAGGAATTAAACTTTATTAAATAAGACTTTGATTCTGTCATGGGACCGCTCAGCAAGTTATGGCAGCACTTAGAGCTGTCCATGGCCCTATACTTTATCATAAACATCAAACTGGAATATAGTGGAAGTTTCCTTTGCCTAAACAGTGAGTACTGGTAGTTATAAAATAGAAATTAAAAAGTTAAATGGGGGATAATTAGAAAAAAGATGCATACAAACATAAAACATTTATATTATATTTTGAATTAAAACATAAAATATTTGTCAATCTCTTGGACATAGGATGAAGGCCTTTGCTTTGATTTTGGGTAATGAATGGAGTCCCTTGTCATTATTCTTGCAAAAGGAACATACACCCCTCTACTTTTTGTTGCATTTTTGAAAAGTGGATTGAGAATATAACAACATCTGTAAAGCAATATGAATGT
Organism: Galeopterus variegatus; assembly: GCF_000696425.1. Classification (NCBI taxonomy): domain Eukaryota; kingdom Metazoa; phylum Chordata; class Mammalia; order Dermoptera; family Cynocephalidae; genus Galeopterus; species Galeopterus variegatus. The sequence goes on along the minus strand of NW_007733383.1, from coordinate 61,117 downwards.
AGAATTCCAGATTGTTAGGATTTTTTTCCTAATCTTATAAAACTTATTTTATAGTTATCTGTTGCTTTGCCTCCCATGGATTTGTCACCCCACCAGAGACTTTATAGCCTGAGGAAAATTTCTAGTCCTCCACAAGGTCAATATTTGAAACTGCAAGACTTTGGAAAACCAGGCCCTGTGAAGTACATTTGCTTTAAGAATCCTCTACAGTTATCTAATTAGGTAGTGAATGACTTGTCTTTACTAAATATTTTCAAAGGCCTAACTTAACTTGCATAAAAAGATCATTCTTTTTCTTTTTCCACCTACATTTCATTGGGTTATTTAATAAATAATAAAATTCTATAATTTTTGTAGCAACTAACTGGTGCAGATAGGTTTAGACTCAAGCACGCTGACTCCTTGTGCGCCTTCTGCTCAGCTGGTAGGAGTAGAGGGAGCAGGGGTGTGCTGCAGTGCTGTGGAGGGGTGAGGACCTTCAGAAAGGAGGGAGAGTCTGGATTGTCATGGGGGATGATTAAGTGGAGGTTGATTAAGAGTCTACCACGTTCTAACTCTCCATCTCTCTGCCAAATGCATGGCTTTCTAAATAAAGAGACATCTGGTTGTGGTGGCAAGAGCACTGGACAGGGAGTCAGGAGGTGGAGTCCCCTCCTGGATCTGCTACATTACAATGTGACGGTGCTTTCCTCACCTGAGACAGAAGAGAATGGTCTAGTACAGAGCTTGGCACACTTTTTCCATGAAGAATCAAGAAATAGTAAATATTTTAGGCTTTGTGGGCATGCGGTCTTTGTTGTGATAAGGCAAAGTCAGGGAAAGACAATATGTATACTGATGGGTGTGACTGTGTGCTGATGAAACTTTATTTACAAAAACTGCCCAAGTTTGCTGGCTTCTGTCCTAGCTCCCTGGTGTTTCTGTACTAGGGTCTTTGAGATAATAAGCATCCAGAAAGGAATCTAGGAAGCCCCATTATGAATTTTTAAAAATTCCTAATGATAATTGAATATCTGTCCCAGGTGGACACAAAATATCACTTTATTTGCTTACGTTTGTAGGTACTGTGATGTGGGGGAGGAGGTAAACATTTTGCTTTGTTATGGTTGTTATTTGCATTGGTCTAAGTAGCAATATGTCTAGGCACTCTCAAGTGTCATATATCATAATGTTATAGAGATGCAGGTTTTGCCAAATTGTTATCAATGCAAATGCATAAACACAGCTTTCTATTTTTTTTTTTTTTTTTTTTTTTTTTTTTCCGTGTCCGGCAACGGA
>NW_007733383.1:52585-58929 GCF_000696425.1 Galeopterus variegatus | reverse complement strand
TTTCCATTATATACAAGGAAGCAGAAAACCACACAGGACTTCCAGTATTTCTCCTTCTGGGACTTTCTTTTTTTTTTTTTTTTTTTTTTTTTTTGTCTTTTTCCGTGTCCGGCAACGGATCGCAACCCTCAGTGTCGCCCCCGTACCGGACCGGGACTGGCAACGGGATCGCAACCCTCGGCGTTGCTCCCGCGCCTCGCTCAGCCAGTGAGTGGGAACCGGTCTGTATGTGGGATCCGAACCCTCGGGCGGGAGTGCCACCACGCCTCCCAAGCGGCGCACTATCCAGTGCGCCACCGGGCCGGCCCCAGCTTTCTATTTTTTTAAAGTGAGTTATTTCTCCAAATGAACATGTACAGTGTCAATCCTTTTTAGAAAAGGTTTTAATAAACAATGGTAAACCTAAAACATTTTTCCTTCTTCATTAGTTCTCAAGGCTCTATAAAGTATTTTTTAAAAAAATTCTCAATATCTTAGTCATACATTACTGATATCTTAAATTTTTCAGGTATGGACATAAATCTCAGTTATTGAGTTTATATTAAGTTAAATAGTACTTACTAAAGGAAATGTGTTTGAGGTCCCCTGATTGGGCCATTTTTATATGACAACATATGAAATCCATACATATCTGAAGTAAATATCAATTTTTATTTTTGTTTCTGTTTTATTAAAGAGGCTAAAACCACAGCCATTAAGAATATCTCATTTTTTGTGGTATGTGAATTAGAATGTAAAACCTGGCAACAATACCTTTATCTCACACACACCAAAAAAACTGGTAGGGGACCATAAAGTCATCAGGAACTATAAATAATCATGGTAGAGACATGAGGTGATATAAAATGCTCACCATGATAGAAATGATGACACTGATTATCTAATACTGACTTAGAAGCCCTGGTTGACAGTTACATATGCCTTTGATGAATAAAGTGGAAAATGAAGTATTAATTAATGCAATTGGGTAAAAACAGTCTTTTAAACACCAGGTCTATTTCATGGGGGACAGAGATATTTAAAAGTGGCCATTGGTGAGGAAAATGGTAAAACCATTGATTATGCATGGCCCTGGTCAGCTTTGCATCGCACTGGGTCCTGTATGCACCCCACCTCCAGGCACTGTGGTCTGTGCTGTACGGGTGGGAACCTGTGTCTTGGGAAGTTTGGGGACAAATAAAGACTTGGATCTACATCTCGCTTTGTAGTCTCCAAAGCTCCAGTAGGTTTTTCCCACTGGACTCCCCATTGCTAATTCCCCCTGAGTCTATGTCATGTGTCCAGGATGAGGCCCAGTGTGCACACCAGCAAGCTAATCATGCGCTGGCCCAGGGAATGCATGAAGGCTTCTCTCCAAACACTCATTCTCCCCACTTCCAGAAAAGCCAATCCAGAAAATCTCATGGTGTCTTTATGTCTTGGATTTTTAGGGGAAAGAAGGTCCTCTTGGCCCCCAAGGCCCATCTGGAATACCCGGAGTCCCAGTAAGTAGCGTTAAAAACAAAACAAAACAAACATAAAAACCCCAACAACTAGTTTCTCTTTACAAAAATGCAAACAAAAACAGATTTCACCATTGTTAAAGCAAGGCATGGCCACTAGTGAAATTTTGGGTGTTATAGAAAATTAGATGCAAATTAATCACTAACATCAGTCAAAGTCAACTAAATTTTTGGTGGAGTCAGTCTTAATGCCTTTCTTGTTTTATGCATATATTGCTTGTTGGTTATTTATTTAAATAGTACTGTTCACCCCCCTTTTCCCTTTTTCTCCCTATATATGTATATGTTTAAAACAATCAGCACACACATCCATACACAACTTTGTGATAATTAACTATTTGTGATAATACAGTATAAACATTTTCTGTCTTTCATGCTAGTGTTAAGTGTTTATAAACTTTACATAAAATATATACAATGAATGAACCTTAATATGATGATCATTTCTCTGTTGTCTCATAAATCTTAATTATTTTAAAAAGAAACTAAAATTGGCAATTTCATATTTATAGCATTATTCAAATTTCTTTATGATGATCCCCCAAAGTGTGGTTTACTTGTCTGTGTATAACAATGTGTAACATTATTCATACACACTGCAAAATTACTTTCTACAAATGTTGTTCTGAACTTTTCAATTTGGTGTAATTCTCAGTAGGGTTGAGCTCTCCAATGTATTTGTAAATATAGTCTGTCCAGGAAGGTTACCTGCTGCCTTCTCCATTGAGAAGGAATTGTCTGTGGTCAGGTCTGGCATGTGCCTGCTGCTGGGGCATCTCCTGGCTGCAGCATGTGCATTTCTGTCTGCTAAGAATTCCCTCTTATCTCTTCTTTCTCTAGTTGATGCCTCTGAGCCTTCCTGTCTCAGCCCAGATCATTTCCTCCTCTGCCCCCAGACTAGGACAGGTTCTCTCTCCCTTTCCTTCTGAGGGCATATTTCAGCTGGTGATAACATTTTTATTGGTGTCATGGATTGATTAGTGCTCCATTATTCATTGGTCTGATAGAATCGCTCCTTCGACAAACTCTAATTGGGCACCTGTTGTTTGCTTGATCTGAGGACATAACACTAAGAGTGTCTTGTAATCTTGGGCTTCTATTCTGGGCTGCAGGTACTATGAGAGCTGAATATACACCTGCTTTTGTTCACCTGTGAGTCCCCACACATGATGATCATGGAGCAAATATTAATTCAAGAAATATGTGGATAACTTAATTGCTTTCTTAGAGCCCTTCCTCCCAGAATATCTGATAAGTACTACCATTGATTGAGGAGATGTTTCCTGGGCATCATCGGTAGCCCTCGCTACAACCATGTGGCTCCAGATGTTAAGTAACTGACCGGGGCACACAGATCTTAACTGATATGCTGGGATATGAAACCCCTGTTGGTTTAAACTGCAATTCTGGAAGAAAGTATGTCATAGAAACTAGGAAGTATTTATTGATTTAATTCTAGCAAAGAGTAAAGCTAAGGGGAGAAAATCCCAATTTGGATTTTGTATCAATCCCTCATCATGAGGTTCTAGAGTACTGGGGAAGAGGGAGACAACCGTAGATATAATTATGCTATTTTCTTAATGTCTCCTCCTCTCTCCTTTCTTTCTTTCCTCTCTCCTGTCTTTCTTTCCAATGCAAATCTGGTCCTGTCACTCTCCTGCTGCTCACATTTTCCTCAGGCTTAAGCCAAGACTAGGCACGGTTACGTCCCTGGCATCTCACGGACTGAGCTCTGCATTCTTCTGTTTCTTTATTATCCCTGTCCCCTTAACTCCAACACAACCCCACACCTCTCCCTCCCAGCCACTCCAAGCTACTTTGCCTTCCTCCAGCAAATCATTCCTATCTAGACAACTCTCCCTCTCCCTCTGCCTGGGCAATGAGAATCATAACAGCTTTCCTGTATGTTGTGCTCTCCCTACACTGGACCCAGGTCTCCCCTCAGACTCCAGACTGAGTTTATTGGTCTCTCCTACCCATGATTCATCCTGTTAAACTGGCTTTCTTTTCTGTGCATGGCTCTCTTGACCCTCCTCCCCACTGCTTTCATGCATGAGAAGAAATGGTTTTTGAGGTTAAGTTTTTAATTGAAAAGAGGATCAATATAGCCTGGCCTCAAAGACAGACCAGTCGGTTTATTTGGTGTTAACACGGCCATGCTGGGAGCAGCATTCATGAAGAGTTACTGGTGCACATTGAGCACTGGGATGATGGCTTGTACGTTCAATCAATTTAGGTCATTGTCCACAGTGGCTTCCCACTGATGCCAAGGCACTGATGTTAAAGGCCCCGCTGGAGAATAGAGCACAATTTCAGTAGCAGCTGCTGCAGCAGGGGAAGCCACATTGCTGGTGCCTTTAACTGATGATACCTGTTTCGTTAAGCATTACAAATGGAAGCATTGACTAAGCTGTCTAGTGACTCTGCAAGGCAGGTGTATCATCTCTTTAGGAGAGGCGGCATTAAGGAGCTGAGAGTTTGAATGACTTGCTCAATCTTGTATGCCTACTAGATGCAAACAGAATTCAAGCTTTGTTCGGTTGTACTTGGTATCCCTCTGCTTCTCTGCACTGCTATTTTCTTTCCCAAGAACATGGTCCTTGTAGCCCAGGATTGGAACCTAAATCTGCTGATGTCATAACCGTCACACAGAACTATTTTTCCTATCCTTAGAGATCCTGAAGAAATAGTGATCTCTTAGATAAACATGAAGATTATGGCGCCCTGTCTAGAGCAGGAGGTTGTCCAGTAGGGGGTGAGCAACAGGGAGGTGGAATCATAGCTGGACCTCACAGGAAGAAATGAAAAATGATCATGGCCTTTCAATGGCCCAAACATAAACTTTGCTGCCATTCACTGAGCTCCTCATGTGTCCCAGAAGCTGCTCAGTGCTTTCCTGCATGTTATTTAATGCCATCACCATCTTCATTAGCATCTGCACCCCCTCTCCCTGCCCATCACCATCTTAAGCTAGAGAGCGCAGATATGAGGTCCTCTTGTCCTGAGTTTGACTTCATGAAAATGTCCGGCAGGGGCTTCTTTAGATCAACAGCAATAATAATGATGCTACTGCAAAATTTACTGCTTTTCACTATGTGCTGGGCGCTGCAGATTAGAATCCTGGTGTTGGGGAGGCAACCAGGAAATCAGACCAATTCTGCCTGTTGAGATACCTCCTTAGCTGCTGACTGTGAATGCAGGTACTGGAAGCCAGGCAGAAAGATATGCTGAGACCTTCCCCTCTAATCACCTTTGACCTGATAACCAATTTGAGTTTTTCTTATAGGGAGAAGAAGGCAAAGAGGGCAGAGATGGAAAACCAGGTCCCCCTGGGGAGCCGGTAAGGGACTCTAAACTTCTTCTCATTTTACCTGCCAAATTTATAATTTCTCAATAATACCTACTCTGTGTTGAGTAGCTGCTATGAACTGAGCACAATGATCATGATTTTCTATGCATTATTTTATTTACTTCTCCCAGCAACCTTGCAAGCTAAATGCTACAGTCCCCATTCTACAGCTGGAAAACTAAGTCTCAGGGAAGTAAAACAATGGCCCCAAAGTCACATGATGGGCTGGTGACAGAATGGGAGCCTGAGCCCAGGGCTTCTGTCCCTCTTTCCCCAACTTGTTTGACTGCCCCATGCAGCCTTGATCTTACTGACATGGAAGGGCAAGCTGCAGTAGATGAGCCTGGCCTGGAGTAGAAATTTGTTATCTGAAAAGACTGCTATGCTCCCTGAAGAACTGAGCAGCACCTGCTAGCTCCAGATATTGGGAGTCACTCCCCCCTCCAACTTTTAAAAATAAACTTGGGCTCTGCATTGTTTTTTGTCGTTAGTGGGTTTTTTTTTTTGTTTTGTTTTGTTTTGTTTTGTTTTTCTTTAGTGTCAGCTGCCCAGGAGCACACCATGAGAATGGGCACTCGTGAGTGTGCCCATGTGCCCATGAGGGTTTCTGCACGCCAGTAGCTGTTTGCTGGGAGTGTGCAGGGACTTCTGAAGCCCTGTATCTATGACCTCAGGGCTGTCCCCACTGAGGGGTCTGTGGGTCAGGGCTCCATGGTGATGAGGACTCTTCAGTCCCTAGCAGCACTGGAGTCTTCTTACAGCCTTTCACAGCCACTTCTACTCTGAGGGAAGATGAAGGGTGGCCTCAGTGGCTCAGAGGCCTGGGTTCCCCAAATGCCCACCAGCAGGAGACTAGCTACATGACGAGACGTGACCCGCCAGAATAGCAGCTGCCGTTGGATAGAACAAGGGCGTTCTCTGGGTACCGACTCGGGACTGCTCCATGACACGTTACGTGAAAAGGCAAAGGTGCAGAGCCATGGTTATGGTCTGGCCTATTTTGTATAAAAATCGGTACATGCATGTCTTTTTCTAGTGTCTACGTAAAGGAACTCTGGGAGACTTCATAAAGCACTAATACAAGTAGTTTCCAACCATGGGCGAGTGATTCTCAGCAGAGGGGATGTAGGAACAGAAGGGCAGCTTTGTACTCCCTAGTGCATTATTTTATTATCTTCTAATTTTTTCAGCGACGTGTATGCATTCCTTATTCATAAAATTAAGTTTAAAATATAATGGTTACATAAAAATATTACATGCCAAAATTACAACAACGATAATGGTAGCACACGCGGCTCAGGATGCTGCAACACTGCTTACAGGATGCCGCAACACTGCTTACAGGATGCTGCAACACTGCTTACAGGATGCCAGCAACACTGCTTACAGGATGCCAGCAACACTGCTTACAGGATGCTGCAACACTGCTTACAGGATGCCAGCAACACTGCTTACAGGATGCCAGCAACACTGCTTACAGGATGCCAGCAACA
>NW_007733383.1:38110-51119 GCF_000696425.1 Galeopterus variegatus | reverse complement strand
CAACACTGCTTACAGGATGCCAGCAACACTGCTTACAGGATGCTGCAACACTGCTTACAGGCTTGGCGACCTGGGGCAGGTCAGAAAGCATCTCTGGCTTCAGTTTCCTTTTACACAGAATGAGAAAAATACACCAACCTGCCACAGTTGCTGGAAAATCAAATGAGACGAAAATTTGTTAAAGGCGTGAGGCTTATCTAACTATCAATTATTTTAGTAGCTGCTTTTCCAATTGCCCTAGTTTTAACTCCTGGTGAAGTCAGAACTGCAGAGCCTTTAGAACTCCTAAGTGGAATTACATAAAAGTTTCTATGGTGGGATTTATATCGCATTGGATTTGTTTGGTCATAAATTATTATGACTCATTCTGAATCTTATGCAACTTGCCGGAAGCTCCTTCTTTATCATGTTACACTGTTTGCCAGATGCTGAAACAAAAATTCATTGCTGAGAGGAAAGGAAAGAGCTTTGAGTAGCTGAGAGCAGCAAAAAGCTCCTGCTGAGCCGCTAAAGGCTTACACCCAGCAGAGCTGCCCATGGAGGGCCGATGGCAGCCACCCGGGGTGACCATGTGGCACATGGGGAGAGAAGCACAAATACCACCACTGAGGCTGACAGCTACTGCATGGACCTAGGATCAGGGGCACTGACCACTTCATTACATTTTCAAGTGTCTTCCCCATTAAAACCTTGTGGGGCGGGAGTACGTTTATTAGCCCAGATGAGGAAACTAAGGCACGGAGAGGTTAATAGCTTGGCCAAGGTAACATAGCTGGTAAGTGAAGCATCCAGGACCCACATTCCCAGAGAACTGACCTTTCTGCAGAAGGTGTATTGTCCTGAGAGGCAGCCATTCAAAGTGCATTCACATGATAGCTGAGGGCACTGGTCTTCATTTGGTCTGTTTCTTGAAAGTCGATCCAGGCTAGGTCTGTGCCAGGCATTGGGCATGCACTCTTATAAGCCCAGGCCTGTCCTGGGTGAGCAGTGGTCAGTGCCGGAGAAGACAGGGCTGGTTTTCCTGGACAAGGTAGGGAGACAACTCCCACCCAAGGGGCAGCTGTGACCTGTGGTGCCCATTCCAGAGTTATCCAGGTGGTTCATTCTGGAATTTCAGTGCACAGCCATCCCAACATTTTATCACTCTGAGCTGTTGGGGAGGCAATTGGCACAGGAATGGGTAGAATCTGGGCTCCCCTAGGATTCTGAGACAAGGATTTGGGTGCAGGTAGAGCCTCTCATGCAGCACAGAGGGAGCGAGGGAATGGACCAGGGAAGGAAGGAAAGTCATGAAGGGCAGGCTGGCCAGTAGTGACTTCAGCGGGCAGCTGGGGCCCTCTGAAAGTCTGTGAGGAACACACCTAGAGCCCCTTCCATTCCCTCCCAGCTGAGGGACGAGAAGGCTGGGATATTTATCCATCAACTTCTAGCCTTTTTTGATTGACGATTTCTCCTGGAGGCATTAACTTCCGTGCACTTGGGCCTTCCACACCCATAGTCAAACACCTCCTAAGGTCAGAGCACATGCTCATTCTGTGCACTCTTCAGCCTGTGTAGGAACTTCAACTGTGCAGGAGGGCAGAGCTCTCCTGGGTGAGTCTAGGGGATGTGATTCAGAAATGGCAGCATCTGCTACAGGTAGCAGGTAGGCCTTTCACTCTGACCTATTTCTTCAAGTTCTTACGCATGAAGGACAAAGATGGATAGACAGACAGATTGCCAGAGTACGTAGATAGATGGATGGATGGATGGATGGACAGATAGATACACCAACTGATGGATCGATATGCAACCTTTTGAGTTGCCTATTGCTTTTTTTTTTTTATTAATAGATATCTGAGCACTAACTGTAGTGTCAGATGAAGTTTGGAGTGTAGGATGAAGTCTAAAATGCCCGGATCAGAACCCAGCCATGTGACCTTGAGCAGATGACTTTGCCTCTCTGTGCCTCAGTGTTTTGCCTGAGGAATAACAAGAGCATGTCCCTCACTGGCTCACAGGGAGGAATCCCTAGGTCACAGTGTAAAAACTGAGTTGCGCCTGGCACGTGGAAAACCTTCAGTAGCTGCTGGTTGTTATCGTTTTGCTTCTGGTGCCCTGAGGTGGTGGCCATCACATGTGACCATGGGGCAGGAGCTAGGCTGGGCCTGTATGCTGTCAATCACAAAGACTTATGAGGAAGATCATCCCAAATTCACAACTGTGACTCAGACCCAGGGAAGGGAATGACACCCCAAGGTCACACGAAAGACTTGGAAGAGCTGGGACAGAAGGAAAAGACAAACCTTGGAATCTGAGTCTTGTGCCCCACCTTCTCTCTGTGATTTTCCCTCTAAATCCAAGCATGTTTCTTCACCTCTCCCATCCCCCCAGTGAACCCCTTATGACCCCCAAGGTACGTAGCTGGGGAAATGAGGAGGACAGCATGATTGGGAATGAGCATGCTCTCTGGTTAAAGAGGAGGAGGCCCAGAGATGCCTTGTCTGCCCATCAATCAAACGTGCCATTCGCCCACTTTCTTGTTCCTCAACCCCCCCAACCTCTCACCACTTTATATGACCTGAGCCCGCAAGTCTCCCACTGGCTTTTATTCATGACTTGGTTCTGTTCAGGGTGATGCCAAGTTACCGGCAGTAAAGAACTTTAAGTAGCAAATGTGTCTGTATCACTCCTCCATATATGAGAAGAAAGGGTGGAGAAAAGGCTGTGGAAATCACAGCTACCCTGTGTGCAGGTGCAGCTGCCGGTAGGTGTGAGAAGAGAATCCGCGTGGCTGTGGCACTCGGCTGGTATCCAGTGTAGCTTTGCCATTTAATAACTCGGGAAAAACATAACTTCTTTGATCTTCAGAGTCGCCATCAGTAAGATGCAATAATTAATAGCTGCCTTGAAGTGTTTTGGTCAGTAGGTATAAAGTCATTTATAACTAAGATGGCCAGATAATTTCTCATCCAGGCCAGAACACTTCTGACAGCAGAAAGGGTAATTAATTTGGAGATGAGACCTGTGAACCTAGCACCATCCCAGAAAAACCAGGAACACAGTAGGCCTGAAAACACAGTGAAGATTTGTGTGGACTAAAATGGACCAAAAGGTTAGGGGAAAGGCCGGCAGGGTGGGCAGAGACTGGCCTGTGGAAATGTAATGACATGAAGCACAGACAACAAAGAACAGGAAGACCCTTAAAACATGGTCCTCAAACTCTTCTTTTCTTTCTTATTCTCAGGGCAAAGCCGGAGAGCCGGGTCTACCAGGACCAGAGGGTGCCCGAGGCCCACCGGTGAGTGCCCAACCTGGTTGTGGATGGTAGAGCAAAGCTGGCCAGCCACGGGGTTCATGCCACGGGGGGCAGCTGTTAGCCAAGACGTCCTGACGGGGGCTCCGGAAGTCCCTGTCCTCCAGGACAGTGCTGCTCCTCTGTAATCCCTCAGCTGTTTCACACGCGTGGCTGTAAAGCGCGTTTTCACAATTGCAACTATCATCACAACATTGATTTTCTAAGTTTTCTTTGTTCTTAACCTATTTATTATCACTTCAGTGGGTTTTCTTTTAGAAACCTAAAAATGAGTCTTAATTTTAGTCTTGAACACTTTCCATAGCTAAAGTTTTTTTTTTTCCTTCCAATTTTAAAAGTAATCCATTTTCATTGCAAAGCGATGATGATAACGATGGTAATAAAAAGAAAAAGAAAAAGAATATCGAGAAAAATAAATTCATTTCTAATTGTATAACACAGACGTAAAGCCCCATTAACATTCTAGTATTTTTTTCTAGTTTTTTTCTGATATGAATTCCAACATCTATATATTGAAATCTATATTTAGCTCCCCAGCTGTTTTACATATAAACATACAGAGACACATTTTTCCTATAAAAATGAACTCTATGTATTTTATGGTTGTTAGTTTTCTTGCTAAATGCTTTACTTCTTCATAATTTCAAAATTGTTTACACTGTTCCTTATACAGTTTTTTGGAAAATCATATGACTTTTAATGAAAATCCTAAAATCCAATTATCTGGCGGGAAGTAGCAGATCAAAATGCTAGTTCTATTTCCTTAATGTTCTTTTTATTTTAAAAAAATCAATACATCATGTGGCTTGTATTCAATAAGGAGGAAATAAAATGCAAAAATCAATTTTCCTTTTTCCTAAATCCCCTTGCTTTCACCTGATTGCTGCAGAAGAAACCTGGGAATGAAGAATACTACCTCCTATGGAAATTAAAACACAGACTAGTGATGGATTTTTTTAAAAAGGGGTTCCTGGATTATTGGACGGGAAGGGGCTTTTATAGCCGAGGAGGAAACCCATTTGATGGGACCCGTCTTGGGCGCAAGACCCGTCTCTCCGCTGGGATTTGTAAGGTAGAGACTGAGGTTAGAGACCCGAGCAGGTGGAAGAAGACCCGGCTCCGGCTGGCGTGGTGTGAGTCAGAGCAAAGCTTCGAGGGGCAGTATGGACCTTGAGATAGACAAAGCTGGCTTCGGCCTTCACTTTGTCATTTCCCTCTGTGACCTTGGTCATAGGGAACCTTCCTGAACCTCTCTTTCTTCTTCTATGAAATGAAGGCCATTACAGCTTCCACTCCTGTGGGATTGTTGTGAGTCCTAAAGGAGAAGAAACATCACGGACGGTTCCCAGCCAAGTGCCTGGCGCATGTGTGTGGTCCCTCAGGTGTTCTTTTGTCCTGAGCAGCTGGGAGGAGGGCACGCCAGCGTCCTGGCCTCTGGGCTGGCTGGGTTTGGGATTCTGGTGTCCTTGAGGAAGATGCTGGAACCAGGGCAGTCCTTGGCCCTCTCAGGCAGAATGTAATCGGCCTGTTTTGAACACCTGAGGGCACCATTCGTCTCTTCCTCAGTCCTGACGGCAACTCCACAGAAGCAGGTCTTCTCTTCACTTCACAGATGTGGAAACTGAGTCTCAAGAAGAAGTAAAGCACCACGATCCCACGGGCAGTCCTTGGCCCTCTCAGGCAGCGTGTAATCGGCCTGTTTTGAACACCTGAGGGCACCATTCGTCTCTTCCTCAGTCCTGACGGCAACTCCACAGAAGCAGGTTTTCTCTTCACTTCACAGATGTGGAAACTGAGTCTCAAGAAGAAGTAAAGCACCACGATCCCACAGCTAGCACGTGCGAGTCATGGTTCCATTCTAGACCTGACTCCAACCAGGAGCTGCCATTCCAGCAGTCAGGACAGAAGCACAGTGCAGCTCCAGAAGAGCAGTGGAAAATAGGAAGGATTTAATCTGGACAGACTCCCTGCATCCACATCTCCTTACATTCTAGCTCTGGGACTTTGGGTGTGAACTTTACCTCTTTGAGCCCTACCTTCCTTATCTGTGAAATGGGCATTATTATGTAATCAGTTTGGCGATTAGAAATGGTAGTGTCAGCTCTGTGAAGGGTTTAAGTCTTCACTCATGGAGTTGGAAGCTCTGTAGTGGTGCTTTAGGTGGCATCCCTCAAGTTACTACTCTGGGTAAGGACAGCCCAGCACTGAGGCCCAGAATGAGGCTGCCTGAGCTGTCCCTACTCATGGGTGTTGGGTGGGACCAGCCATGGCTACGGGAACAAGGAAGGGGCCCCAGGACCTGGGTGAAGACAATGATGTTTACAGGGAACCTCTTGACCCAGGATCCTGGCAGAGGGGCATTCAAGCGGCATGGTGTGAGACCAGGAAGATTAGGAGGAATGGGCAGTTCAGGACACACCTGGGGCAATGCCCCGACACTCTGAAGCATTTGCAGGACAAGCCCCAGCAGCCCTGTCACAGCGCAGAGGGATCTGGGAGGAGGGGCTCGGTATCCAGTTATTAAGCACCTGGCAACATGCCCAGCACAGGTTAGGGTTCAAGATACTGCAACTGGTGGTGAAGGGGGGGTGGTCAGTGTGAGCTAAAGCATGAGGCATGGGATGCAGCTGGACCGTCTTCCCAGGAGCCCACCCCTTTCTGCCTCATTAGTCTGCTCTTTGGTATAATAACTTCCTTCTCTTCCTTCTAGGGCTTCAAGGGACACACTGGTGATCCTGGCGCACCAGGTCCCCGGGTAAGTGGGCAACTTTGGTGGTCATGTAGGCAAAACCAAGCTGATACTTGGCCTCCCAGAGCCTGCAGGCTCTGCAGTGCCTTGTTACCCTAGATGCATGCACAGCAGGCAGACTGGGAGGCACCATCCCCTCTCCTGGTCCCATTCCTCTGGGTGGTTCTTCTAGGGACACGACATTGATGTACAAGCAGTTTCCCACATCACTTTGGACTCAGGTGTGGTTCCCTGAGCCCTGCAAGCCAAGTGCTGCTATGAGGCTTATTTTGAAGAGGAGGAAACTGAGGCCCAGAGCAAGTGGGTGATTTTCCCAGGGTCCTGGAGCTTATATATAAAAAGCATTGGCCTTACCCCAGATGGGAAGACTCTAGAGCCTGTTTTCTTATCCTTTAACTTCTATCTTTTTCTAATGCCCAAATGGAAGTGACCTCAGGGGTCAGCTGGTTAGAGTCCTGCATATTCTAGATAACAAGGAGAAGGCTGAGTGTGGTAAGATCAAACGCGGCAGCAGATAAGAGGACAAATCTCAGAGAGGCATTTCGTGGCCCCGGCACTCTCAGCTGGCCTTGGGCGTGTCGCGGACCCCTCTCAGGCCGGGGCTCTACATACAGAGCTGACATGCCCTGCATAGGCTTCCTGATGGACGGTCCCCCTGGTCTCCCCATCTCTCCGAGATCCTCAGATGTCGCTGTGGTTGGTCAGCCAGTGGCTGAAGCATCTTCTTCTCTAATAGCTGGTTTATGGTTTCTAGGGAGAGCCTGGTGCCATGGGGCCCTCTGGTCGAGAAGGGTCACCAGGAAAAGATGTAAGTGGGGGTGCTGTGGGACCTGGCTGAGCCAGTGGGGGGATATGAAAGAAGTGACATCCTAGAACTGTACCATAGTGGTGGCAGCACACACAGGCGACCTTGTAGAATCAACCAGCATGGGCGAGACTGGGGCATCCAGCTATGGGTCGGTGCCTGTGCCTTACAATTGATAAGGGTTCTGGGCTGGATCAATTGTGAAGTGTGTGTCTGTTGGTACCAATGATGGGCCTAATGGGCCCAGCTTTAAATGAACTCGAGAGGCATTTCAGAGGTTCTCCCAGGTTATTTCTCCATCTTCCTTGCTCTTCAATGATCAGCATAATCATGAGCCTCTCACGGCCACCACCACGTTCTGTCTCACTTTATGCTGCTTAACGGCTCTCACTTTTATTTGGTCTTAGAGTCTGGACAGGGCATGTAGAACTTTTACTCAGTTGCACAAATGAAAAATCTGAGATCCAGACAGGTTGAGGGACTTGTTTGTGATTACACAGAGTCAGCAGCAGGAGGAGCCAGCCCGGCGCCCAGGATCTGCCAGCTCCACATCCCTCAGGGGACTGGCCATCCTCTGTGCAACCTGCAGGACATCTGACATTCAGGCTATAGCTTGGCATTCTCCCTGGGAAGGGAGGTTGGTCAGAAGCACGGGCAGGGTGCTGAGGTCCCAAGTGGTCTCATGCCTGCCCTTTGCATCCTTTGGTACCTGCCTCCTGCACCAGTGACGTAGACTCCTCCCCAGTGGCTCCTGATGCACCGAAGTGCATTGGCTTTCTGGCTGAGCTGCTATTGGGAAGTGACGGAGCTGGAAAGATTCTTAGGAGAAATTCGATTTAGTCCACATGTGTTTCCTTGGCAGTGGAATTTGTTTCACAAAACCAATCTAGCATGTGGAGCCCATGCATACAGCTAAAAGCAGAGTCCACCCCCAGCCCCACCCTAAATGGGGCCTCTCAGATGCTAAGGGCAGTGTGAAAATCCTGGTTTAGTCCACCCTCCCCATGTCAATTTATAGGAAAGGCAATGAAAGGAGCTACCTAGGCAGGAGTGTAGCTGAGTTCAGCTTGCCCAGCAGGTCAGGCTGGAGTTGGGACAGGAGCCCAGACACCAGATGCTGGGCAACGCTCTCCTTCCTGCATCACAGCTGTCTGACCCGTGATGTGAAGCTGCTCAGAGACCACGGCAGGTGGTGATGGTTACCACTGTTGTGCAAACTGGAAGGTGCTATATACCTGTGTGGCATTTTTCTTACTCTGGTGACTCAGGCAGGAATGGTTCTAGGTTACTGTCTGGTGAGACAGGAAAATAACTGCAAGAGAGCTTCTCTTCTCTGGTTACTTCTTTTAGTTCAAGATGGAGCAACTTAGAATCCTTGAGGGACTAGGTGGAATATATCTAAACAAGTAAATAAATGAGTGAATGCACAGATGAGGGCTTTTGTGCATTAAATAGTCCACAGGAGTGAATGGTCCATATTTGGAATAACTGGTGATTGATGGTGAGACAGTTTGGACACAGGTTGTTGGTTCTCTTGGGAAACTTGGTGAGGTTTGGTGCACATTTGAAGTTGTGCTTCCTTCATCTTCACAGAGCGACTCTGGGATAATGTGACCCCTCTCTGTCTGTTCCAGGGTGATACTGGACCCACAGGGCCACAGGGTCCTCGAGGACTGAGGGGTCCACCGGTGAGTGTTGCTTTGAGACTAATTTTCTGCATGATTTGGTGGGGCATGTTACCACACTGGCATTTTGTTGGTTCATTCTGGTGCAGCCGTATGTGTTGTTAAAAAATGGCAATATGTCTCAGCAGTGGGTAAATAGTCACTGCCCTAAGTAATCTCCCCCACACACCCCAGGTTCTTTGCTGGAACCACCCATCCACAATCCAGCAATGAAAAGGGTAAAGGTGCCTCCAGGCACGGCAAGGCTCACGTGACCTCTCTCTGGGGCCCTGCTCTAGCTTTGGGCCATTCTGAGGGTTAGTGACTGTGCCATGTATCAGTGGTTGCTGTAACAAAGTGCCACAAACGCAGTGGCCCCCACAAAAGAAATGTATTATCTCAAGGTTCTGGAGGCTAGAAGTCTGAGAGTAAGAGGAGCAGGGTTTTTCTGTCTGAGGCTGTGACAGGAGATCTGTTCCCAGCATCTCCCCCAGCTTCTGAGGGTTCGCTGGTGACCTCTGGCATTCCTTGGCCTGCAGAAGTGTCACCGCGATCTGCCCCTTCATTTTCATGTGGCATTCTCTCTGCATGCGCGTCTGTCTCTGAAGCTCCCCCCCTTTAGAAGGACACCAAGTGTAGGGGATTAGGGGCCCAGCCTATTGCAGTATGACCTCATCGTTAAGTAATTACCTCGGCGGTGATCCTACAAAGTAAGACCACGTTCTGAGGTATTGGGCATTAGGACTTCAACACAGGGATTTTTGGGAGACGCAATTCAACATAGAACACTGAATAGTTGATAAATGTTTTGGATATTATCCCTGCTGTTCCCACACTAGGCAAATCCTCCTCTTATCTAAGAACAGCCTGAGAGAGGATGGGAGAGGAAGGTAGGAAATTGGTATTTAGGTGCCTAGTCCTGTGCAAAGAGAAAAACATACATTATCCCACTTAAATCCTGGGGCCATCTCGGTGATGCTGCTGTTAGATAGGCGTCTGTATATACTATCATAAATATGATGCTTGCAGGAGGTAAAAGGAGCTATACAGGACTGAACATTACAAAATAACCAGAAAACGTCCTCTTCATCCCACCCCAATTCCACACTGCAGTGGTAGCTGCTGTTAATTGCATTTTGTGTATCTTTTGGAATATTTTCAATACACCTCCAAGCATATAGAATACATATTTTTACATAACATTTTGTCTTTTGCAACTTCCGTATTTTGTATAGCTTGTATGCCTGTGCATTTTTTAAATGAGCAATGGAAAAAAGAAATGAGTGAATGAACCTGTAAGATACACACTGGCTTCCTAAGCCAAGGTCATGCAGCCAGTAAGAGTGGGTTTAAAGTCAAGACTTTCTGACACCAAATCCTGTGCTCTTCACGCTACCATGGATGTCACCATGTGCTTTGTCTACAGGATCCCAGAGATGGGGTGCAGGCCATATGCATTTGAATGCCACGTCTTTTCAGAACTCACCAGGTGGAGGCACGTTCTCCCCTGATGGGGCCTCAATAACTGCAATGAGCCCAAACCCAGGAACCCTGGGGCATACATTCTCAGTGGGGTGATGTAGCCTTCGAGGGGCAAACTTTGGCTCTTGGGGTGTAAAAGTTACTACTTTATATGTATTAGACACAGATATGAATACAGAATACAAACAGGTATATAGCTTATTATAATGTTTGTTTTAAAATTTAAAAAATCCAAAAAAGCAATTATTCTGCCACCCCACTCTGGAGTTAAGCCATCTGGGCTTGATTTTTGTCTCTCCCCCTTACTCATCATGTGAAGTGGGTGAGTTTCTTCAGCTCTCCTGGGCCTCAGTTTCCTCTTCTATAAAATGGAGGAGAGGGGAGGGAGGCAGGAGGGGCCTAGAGCTCTGCCTCCCCCCAAGGCCTCTTGGCACTGAGTAACTATTCGATCAGTCCTTGATGAATGCAGACACCTTCAAAGGCACAAAACAGGGAAAAGCAAGTGACATTTTGGGAACAGTGAGTGCTCTGGGACAGGTGTGTTGCGAGTTGGGGGACGCAGCCAGTCCAGGTGAGTCTGTGAAGGGCTTCACATGCCACATGTAGGGACAATGTGGCCCTGAAGGCCCGAGGTCTCCAAAGGCACTTTTGTGGTTTTCTAGTTTGCCCACATTAATTCTGAGTACACTACAAGGCATGAGGTGCTAACCGTAAGCTGCTAAAGTTTGGCAAATATTCTTTTTGTTTGTTTGTTTTTAAAAACACATTATCAGAGCAGTTTCCAGGTTATGTGTCAGACGACCTCACTCACTCAGCTTGAATTTCTGTGCCTCCCTGAGGGAGCAGAGGTTCCCAGCAACCCCAGCAAGTTCATGCGGCCTGCGACTCATCATGGAACATGTATGGAAGCCTCCACTGATAGTTGTGATGACTGTGAACATGTGCACAGCCCGAAAACCTTCTTTTTGCTTTCTTTAAAGTCTGTAGTCACACAGGGGTAGGAATAGCCCATGTGGCAACCACCTTACAGCCTCTGGCTTCCAAGAAATATTGGTAGACTTCAGTGCTGGGCAGCATGGAACAGTCGTGTAATTTACTCATTGTGCTCTCCGCAAACCCAGTGAGGCAGATGCTATGACTGTCCCCATTTACAGATGAGAAATGGAGGCACAGAGAGGTCTACTAACTTGCCCAAGATCACACAATTAATAACTGGCAGAGCCAGGATTTGGACTCAGCAGTCTCATTCAGGAGCCGGCAGCTTAAGCACCTACCTTGGGCCTGTGTGTGCTAGATTTCCTTGTCAGAAAGATCATGCTGGAAGGAGGGTGCTCAGAACAGGAATTTGGAACTAAGAACAGTTGGGGAGGGAGGCTCTGGGCTTCGTTCCCGAGCAGCATAGAGACCGAAGAGGCTTGACTCTCCACAAGGAAGCGTGGGCCATGAGGAGTGGCTCTATGGCCCAGGAAAGAAACAGGTCCCAGGCCCAACAGTCCTCAAGTGCCCAGAGGAAGGTGGCCGCCCGGAGCTGCCCGTCTTCTGTGCGTGCAGCCTGTGTTGGCACTGTGTGCTAATGAGTACTGGCCCTATCCTCCCTGCAAAGGAAGGACCAGAGGAAGGAGGAGGAGAGATTTAATTTCCATAGGGATGAGCCAAAGCACGTATTTTTAGAGGGACACAGATGGGTTGGTGGGCGGCAGGAGGTGCAGGAGGACTGTCATGTAGCACTCGCTGGAAGGGCTGAGCACAGTACACAGTCCACAGGTGCCCAGTTGCTTCTTCCATCGCAGTCCTCATGAGCTCGGTGATCTCAGGCAGGTCCGATGCTCTCTCTGTGCCTCAGTTTCCTCATTTGTGATACAGGGTTAAAGACACCTATGCTACATGATTCCCAGGAAGATCCAGTGAGATAAGTTCCATGGATCACCCACGATCACATGTGCTGTTGAGGCACAAGGTGGAAGCCGTATTTATGATAACTTACCCGTAAGTCGTGTCTTAATGAGGGCAGAGCCATGTGGGATGGCCTGATTCAGATCTCAGTTCCTCCACTGCCCCTGAGGCAGGTTGCTTAGCATTTCCATGCCTCAGTTTCCCCATTTGTAGAATGGTGCTGGTGTTTTATTTGATGTGAGTAGTGAGTGAGTTAATGGGTGTGGAGCCCATAGAGGAGGGTCTGGTAGGTAAGAAGCACAGCATTGGCTGCTGTTTACTGTGACATGTTTCCACAGAGCCGACACACTTGTGAATACGTGCTTCACGGACTGCAGGGTGTTAGCACCTTTTGGTTAGAAGGATTGATGGGGAGTGGTTCTCCACAATGCTCTCGGCTCCCTCATTCTCAGAAAGCCCTCTGCGTATTTGGCACTGTGACAGCGGCTGGACATAAAGGTCAACAAGGCACACACTCACCTTTGGGCTACTCACAGCAGGGAAGCAGGCCAGGTAAAGACACAGCATCCAGTGAGAATAAGCCTGGAGGTGGGAAACGGGGTGGGCCGAGGAAGAGGCCATCTCTGCCTGGGGAAGTTGAGCTGTGAATTCAAGCCTAATAGGAATTTGTTTGATGCTGAAAGGTCATTCTTGAGCTTTCTGACTTTTTCTGCCAGGGATCTTAATGGTTTAATGTACGTGTACATGCACAAAATACTCATCCAGTTAGAGAATGTTAACTCCAGAATCTGGAGTTAATGGACCTTAAGTTTTGTAGCCGCCTGACTCTGCCCAGCGGCTTTTCTTCTCTGTGCCTCAGCATCTTCGTGTATTAAATGGGGATGTAGTGATGTCCCTGGTGGGGGAGTAAAATGAGACCAGCACGCAGACAGGCTTCCTGAGCTGAGAACGGCACTGCAGGGATGGCAGCAACTGTTCGTAAGGTGGGTTGTGTCAGATGGCTGGTTTGTGTCTTCACATGGCATCTGAGCTGAAGGATGAATGCGCGAGGGAGTGAATGTGCTCAGGGTTATGATGGTGCCCGTGCCACGTGCACCAATCCCTGAGCTAGGCGTTTTCAT
>NW_007733383.1:36164-38001 GCF_000696425.1 Galeopterus variegatus | reverse complement strand
AACGGGGTGGGCCGAGGAAGAGGCCATCTCTGCCTGGGGAAGTTGAGCTGTGAATTCAAGCCTAATAGGAATTTGTTTGATGCTGAAAGGTCATTCTTGAGCTTTCTGACTTTTTCTGCCAGGGATCTTAATGGTTTAATGTACGTGTACATGCACAAAATACTCATCCAGTTAGAGAATGTTAACTCCAGAATCTGGAGTTAATGGACCTTAAGTTTTGTAGCCGCCTGACTCTGCCCAGCGGCTTTTCTTCTCTGTGCCTCAGCATCTTCGTGTATTAAATGGGGATGTAGTGATGTCCCTGGTGGGGGAGTAAAATGAGACCAGCACGCAGACAGGCTTCCTGAGCTGAGAACGGCACTGCAGGGATGGCAGCAACTGTTCGTAAGGTGGGTTGTGTCAGACGGCTGGTTTGTGTCTTCACATGGCATCTGAGCTGAAGGATGAATGCGCGAGGGAGTGAATGTGCTCAGGGTTATGATGGTGCCCGTGCCATGTGCACCAATCCCTGAGCTAGGCGTTTTCATGCCCACGGACTCATTTAATTCCACAATATTATGAGCTCCTTTTACAGGTTGGGAAACATCCTCTGAGTAATGACATGGTTTGCTGAGAGCCACACTGGCTGGAGTCACAGACTCAGTATGAAATCAAGTCCTCCACAGCCTGTGATCTCTTTGTTCCACCGTCCTGCTTTGGGGTGCCCTGGCAGGGAGTCCTGGTAGGATTATTATTTCTTTTTCTTCCACTAGGGTCAGAATGGATCACCTGGATCTTCAGGAGACCCTGGACGTCCAGGAAGCCCAGTGAGTACTCTTGGAATGCTGTGTGATGATATGAGGGCCAGCTTTGCAAGAGCCGTGGCTCACATCACAAATTGTCCAGTCTCTATCCCTGGAAGGACTGAGGAGGGACTATGGCAATGGTAAAATAGGCTGGCAGCAAGAGGATCCAGGGAGGACCTCTCCCAAAGGTTAAGAGACATGTGATTATGCACTTGGCCCTCTGTTACCTACAACCATCGGCATCTAAAGCTATTAAAAACAACAACAAAAAAGATGTGTCATAAGGTTGTACGATAGGTGTTTGATGTTTTTAGGAGATGGAAGGACAGGGTCAGGCCGGGCAACCCTTCCCGTCTCAGATGACAGGGTAAGTGGGCACCCTGGGTATGGAGGTGGGGTGGGGTGTGGGGAGAGCAGGAAGGCTCAGTGGGTAGGTAGTTGGAAGAGGGTGGCTTGACTATCAGCAGAGTCCTGGTCACTGGATAGAGGATTCAGGATTTGGGGTTCAGGCTTGGTAGATGGGGAGACATGCGAAGGAAGATGGTTCTTTGATGGCTTCTAGGGTTGTCTAAGTCAAAGCCTGAACACTAGTCTCCTCCCCACCCACACTTTTTGTATTTTTATTTGCTGAAATTGGCAATCCTATTCAGAAGGCCACCTGCAAGGCCCATGGGGCAATGGGACGACCAGTCCTGGACAGCTCACTGTTGGCACAGTGGAAACCAGGGTGACCAGCTCATCCCAGTTGATAATGAACTTCCTCAGTTAGAAAATCCTACATTCTGGGACACCCAGAATTCCCAGGTAAACTGGGCATTTGACACCCAAGTGGAGACCATTCTCTTATTGGACTAAGGACAGCTGTTCTGAAGGAATTTGACTCCCTAGAAAACCTAACGACCTCATGCAGGAGCTGTGGTGTGAGGTTTGTCACTGTTGGTGAGGAGACAGAGCTGATGGGCAGGATTGGACCATAAGGCTGGAGCCACCATCCTCCACTAGTGCAGAGCTGGCCCTCAAAGCGCTGACCCACATACAGCGGCTTCCCAGAA
>NW_007733383.1:21299-35164 GCF_000696425.1 Galeopterus variegatus | reverse complement strand
TCCTCCACTAGTGCAGAGCTGGCCCTCAAAGCGCTGACCCACATACAGCGGCTTCCCAGAAAGGCTGACACTGAAAGATTTCCAAAGGCCTTTTGCAAAGAGTGATTTTACCAAACCCTGAGCCTTGGCAGCCACATGGGAAGAAGTGTACCATCTCATAAGGGGACATCAGGGTGTTATTGTGAAATATCTGTCCCATTTCATTTTTTGTTGCTTTCAGTGGAAAGGCCATCGACTGTTTACAGAAACACTTCTAATTTTCCTCACTTGCCCCTGACAGCACTATTGGTGTTCACAAGACCCCATGTCTCTTCCTAACCCACTCCCCTCAGTGACAGGAAAGGAAATTTTCTTCTATTTTGTAGATGTCTCATGCCTTTGTAATACAGAGTGGTCACAAGGCGTCTGAATCTGCTTGAGTTGGCATGTGACCTTGAAGAATCAATTCCCTGTTTTCCCTTTGCAGGGCCAGAAGGGAAGCAAAGGAGAAAATGGTAGCCCGGGACTTCCTGGCTTCCTGGGTCCCCGCGGGCCCCCGGTAAGCAGAGAACCCAGATGGGGGCCTGGCTCCAGGTGTGACACTCACGTTCAGGTTCAGCACCTTCCCTGCCTCCTGCTCCATCCTCAGGTCCATCGCTCAGGCCGTGATGACCTGGTGTGGGGTCAAAGTTGCGTCCTGATTCAGGAGATGGTGGAATGCTCAGAGGTCACACCTGGGTGGGATTCTTAGCCCCACCACTCCCTAATCGTGAGATCTCCGGGAAATCTCCTAACCTCTCTGTGCCTTAGCTGCTGTGTTATGCAAATGGGATAATAACAGCCTCCACTCTGAGGATTAAACTAGATGATCCTTGTAAAGGGCTTAACGAAGGGCCCTGGCTCATGACAGGTGCTCAATGTATATAAATAATTGCAATGATGTTGGTGAGAGAGTGGTGATCATAATGACCCCAGAGCTTGAAGGACCCTGAGAAATCACTGTAAAGATGAGCAGGTTTGGGCTGCACAGTCAGACATGCACGTGGTTTATTCAAGGCCACACGGTAAGTGTGTGCCCCAGCAGGTGCTGGAGTCTAGTGCAAAGAGAAGCTGAAGGTAATCTTTGCTGGGTTTCTGGGCAGAGGGATTCTGAGCAACGCAAACATTTCTAAACTCAGGCCACTGGCGTATTCTGCCTGCTTCGGTCCCCATCCTGAACTGCTGGCTGAGAAGTGAGGGTTGTATGTAACATGTGAGAGTAGGAACCTTATCCACGTTTCTGTCCACACCCTCGAGCTTAATTCTGACCCTTTTGGGAGCCCCAACTTCCAGCCAAGCCCCACCTGTTCGAGGTAGTAACCCCTCCTTCACCATTGCAGCCCCGCCTGGCTCTGTCTGCTGATTTCTACTTGCGTGCATTTACTCAGTTGCTGACTGTTGAAGGCCAAAGCCCCTTCCCCGTGCCCTTGTTAATGATCTGGCTGCCTCTGAGCAGCCCGGCCCCTGCTCTACTGGATGCATTGCAACAACGATCCCTTAGTCGCCACAGGAGCAGATCATTTGTCCAGCCCTTACTGCACGCCTGCCCCTGTTCTGAGTATTTTACAAGTACTGAAGTCCATTTAAATCCCATAGTAACCCTATGAGGCAGGCACAACTACTACTCCCATTTCTCAGATGAAGAAACTGAGGCACGAAGAGCTTGAGGCACTGTGAGAAGGCTGTCCAAGATCACAGGGCCCGTAAGTGGAGGAGCTGAGCCTCAGGCTGGGGCCAGTGTCTTCTTGTGTTTTGTTTTACACACCGAGCCTGCTCCTCAGAGATGCCCTCCTTGCCACATCTAGACACCTTGTGAAACTGGTGTCCCTGATGCCCTCTGGGTGGAGTCATACCCTCCTATTGATGAGGAGGCCAGGACCTGTGGCTCCCTTCCCTCCCAGCAACATTTTTTAATTTTTTTGCCTTCCTCTGCACGGGCTGACTTCAGAATCCTGTTTGGGATGTCTGGTGGGCCATCGATTGCCTTCTTTGCTGGGACATGACTTGACTGAAAATGTCTGTTTCAAAGACAGTTGTGTCACTTGCGATGTGCGGAGGCTGCAGTGCCAACTGACATTTTGCTGTTTTGTAGGGAGAGTCGGGAGAGAAAGGAGTCCCAGGCAAGGAGGTGAGTACCTGCCCTGCTGCCCCTCCAGCAGCTTAGCCCGGGCAGCCTGTAGGGGCCTGAGCTTAGCGGGGCCCCTACACCGCTCTAGCTGTCACTGTGCCGAAATCCCCAGTGTGTTTCAACAATGGCCCATGTTTTAATTTTGCATGGGGCCCCGCAAGTTATGTAGCCAATTGAGGGGCACCATCTTAATGTGTCTGTTGCACTTCTCTAAACCTCAGCGTCCAGTCAACCAACACGTGCTAGCAACCCTGGCCTCAAAATACCTCTCAGTCCATACAGTTCTCTCCATCTCTGCCACTGAGCCCTCATGCGGTCTGTCATCCCCTCTTACCTCGCTGGTTTCCTTTCGTCCAGCTTTGCCCCTCTGCAGCCCTTCTCCACCCAGCGGCCAGTGATCTGTGGAACGTAAGCAGAGGCTGTCGCTTTGTCGTCAACCTTGGCTCCGTCTCCACCTCGCACCCTCAGTAGAATCCAGGAGGCTCCAGCCCTGCCCCTGCCCCTTGTTCTCTGAGCTCCAGTCACTCTGGCCTTTTAGCTCCTGAAACATGCAAGTTCTTTTCCAAGGGCCCTCTTTTCAGAGAGCTCTAACCACCCCTCCCATCGCCCTTCCATGCCTATTCCTGCTCATTCTGAGTTCTCTGCTGACACAGAGCCTTTGCCAACTTTCCTGGCCACCCAAAACAAAGCGGATACCCACCATGCTCTGTCTTAGCACCCTGCTCTGTTTTGCCGTAGCACAGGAGACCAGCCTCACAAAGTGGTTAGCAAATGTAGCTGATGAGAGATGAATAGAATGAATGAATGCAGAGAAGAGAGCTCCACAGGACTCAGTGTACCCATTTCCAAGCCTGCGCGCTCCCTTGCGAATGGAGAAAACCCATTTCACTCTGTGCCTCTGGGTTCCTTTCTTAGCTGGGGGGAGGGGTGACTTCCCTGACGCTGGTTCAGGTGGCTCCATATCTGGGAAGCATTTGCTCATAGATGGCCACTCCCTGGGCATGTCCCTCACTCATTGACCATTCACTACTCCCTCTCGCCTACTGGATTGAGGGGTGGGGGAGACATCCCAGTTCCCATTTCTGAGGGTGGCATCAGCCCCATGGGCTCATAGTTGGGCTGCTGCTGCCTACACAAAATCGCTCTGGCACCCCAGTGGCTTTCAGAATTAAGTCCAGACTAAGCAGGCATCCCAGGTCTTCCCTAACCAGGCCCTGTTCTCCCTTTAGACTGTGCGCTCCTGCCTCCTGCTGCCCCATGCACAATACGGCCCCACCTTCCCCGTCTCCAAGGCTTGGTCTTCGCCCTTCCTCCCACTCAGAGTGCCTTTCTCCACCTCCTCTGCCTGACCAATTCTATCTGGTCTTCAAGGCTCTGTGCTTCCTACTGTACAAAGTCATGCTCTGTCTCCCAGGGCTTCCAAAGCAGGTTTTTGTGCCTCTCTTATGGAAATCAAATCGGTCTGCCTTGGATTAGAATCAGCTGTGCCAACGTTTGCCTCTTAGCTGGGCTGTGAACTCCATAAGGACAGGGACCATGTCTCAGGCCACATGGCTGAGTGTGGCACCTGCATGAAGGGGGCACAATGTTTCTGGGGCTGAAATGGCAGATTGGGCC
Organism: Galeopterus variegatus; assembly: GCF_000696425.1. Classification (NCBI taxonomy): domain Eukaryota; kingdom Metazoa; phylum Chordata; class Mammalia; order Dermoptera; family Cynocephalidae; genus Galeopterus; species Galeopterus variegatus. The sequence continues at coordinate 31,401 of NW_007733383.1, read as the reverse complement.
AGGCTCAGAGGAGCCAGATTGACTTTCTTTTCCTGACTCAGCATAGGCTCTATCGACCAGGACATGGGACAAGAGCTACTTGGCTGAACTTGCTCCCCCAATGTCAAGCCCCGTAGTTTGTACTTTTTGAACACCTACCAAGTACAGAGCAGGGTTTAGGATGGGATTGCAGTGGGGAGAGTGGAGTCCAGGGGTGGGCGAACACAGGCCCTGCTTTCCAAATGCTTGCTGTCTACGGGAAAGGCAGGCAAGCACACCCTGGTCACCACACGTGGGGAGAGAGAAAGCCAGGTGTCAACTGGCAGGAAAGTAGCCCATGTATGAGGAAGGACATTGGCCACAGGGATAGCCACAGCTTTGCAGGGGGTGGGGAGCAGAGGGACCAGGAGTGAAAAGGGAGGAAGGAGACATTCCAGGTGGAGAGAACGACAGAAGCCCTGGCCAGGAGGGAGATGTCTTAGCAGTGGGGACTACGGGCTGTATTTCCTGTGTCTCAATGTGACTACCCCCAGGAGGAGTATGGGAGCTGTGGGGACACGGAAGAGAGCTACTTCCCTAAGTGCTGGGTGGTCAGGGAGGGCTTCCTGGAGGAGAGACCCGAGGCCAGGTGGGAGTGAGTTATCGGGACAGAGCGGTGGGGGAGCGTGCCACAGGCACAGGGAGGATGAGGAGCAGAGGCCACGAGACAGACCTGCATGTCGCTGCAGTGGGGGCTGTAGAGTCATCTGGGGCAGCAAAGGAGATGAGAGTTTATCAATGGTCCCAATTTATGCAGGGTCTCCTGGGCGTGTTAAAGGGCATGGAGTTTCTCCTGGGAGAGAAAGAGGAGAGGCCTGACCATGGGCTGGTGCTGTCAGTCACAAGTGGGCTGTGGCAGGAGGAAAGGAAAGAGGAGGATGTGGACCAGTCCCCGCAATGTTAGACAGATCAGAAAGGAGCCCTTGGGGGGGACCTTGTTGCCTGAGGATCCCTGATGCTCAGCTCACAGGATCGCGTAGAATAACTGGGAAGAGCAAAGATGCCGGTGTGGGTGGCACTGGTAAAATGACTGTCCTTCCCTGTCTCATTGCAGGGTGCCCCTGGGAAACCCGGAGAACCAGGACCCAAAGGAGAAAGGGTGAGTGCAGGTGCAGTCCCCTTGCGTGCACTGACTGTGACCTTTTCACAGTGGCAAGGGGACTTGAGGCTGGCGCTTGTCCAAGGCTTTTAGGAAATGACCCAGCCAGGAGAGCTGTCTCCAGTGGTAGCTTCTGTTCACTGGAAAATCACCTGCAAAATCACAAGCCCCGCAAAGGGAGGTTCTTCCCCCACCCTGTTCCCCGGTATTGTAGTTGATGTTGCGTTTTTGTTTTTTTTTTTCTTTTCCTTTTTTTTCTTTTCTTTTCTTTTCTTCTTTTTTATTTTTGGTCTTATTTTAAGGCGTAAAATCATCACAATTACAAATTCAAAGGCAGGCGTTTGGAGAAGGTGACAGATTATCTTCTCTCCATGTGCGAACGCCCATCCGTGACGTGCTTGGCTCTCAAAGTGCCAATTTGCCAGGAGCCAGATTTGTCGCTGGAGGTGACAAGGGAACAGATTTTCCCATAATGAATCTCCTTGGCGCTACACTCAGAAAGCTTTTCTTTACATTTCATTTTTTCAAAAAGCAACAGGGAAAGTCACTTTCTAAAAATCTTTTGCCAAAGAGCCAGTGGGGGTGGGGACTGTCCTCATAATCAAGACAGATGCTCCCCTGAGAGGCCTTCAACGTCTCATGTGCTGCAATCCTGCGTTTGGTCAGCTGTGCCACTGTCGCGCTGTTGCACGACATGGACATCACCACCCCCCACCCCTCCCCTCCACTTGTTTTGCATGGTCCTGCAAAGAATTTATCTCGGCTTTCTTCACAAGTTGGATGGCAGGGAGCTGGCTTCTCCAGCAGTCAGAGAGGAGAGTGGAAGCGGAGCCTCTCTCCCTCTCTTCTTCCGGTGATTTTGATTCCTCTGTCCCATGGCTGTTGGCTCCTGAGTGATGGAGCCAGAGACATGGCCATGGCTGAGAAGGCATGGAGGTTCCCCCCTGGAAGTGTCCCTCAGGCACCCATGGGAGCTATTGCTGCAGAGTGTGGGCTTGAGTTTGGGTTGGGAGCCCGGGAATTCAGACCACAAATAGGAATCGCTTCTTCAATACCTAATCAATAAACGGAGAGCTTGCCTTCCCCTGTTAAGTGGTTTCATGGAAGCTTGCCAAGGAGCCGTGAGACTCTCCATTCCTTCGTACTCCTGGGAACATTTGAAATATGGGACACGTCCTCTTACTGCAGAGTGATATGGAGACTTTTAACGAATAGGACGTGCTGGGCCACGTTTAGTGACAGGGCCCTGGCGTTCAGGTGTACTAGGAACCAACACTTTTATAGACCCCTGAATTCAACATCGCTGACAGAGATGACTGTCCCCATAAAATTCATCACACCTGGATGGAAAATTTAAGTGCCCCTCCAGGATCTGACTAAATTAATTTTTTTTTCATTTACTGCTTTTTTGGTTATTGTTTTAAAAAAAGTGATACAGTCACATAGTTAAACAATAAAAATTGCAAAAGAGTGAGCACAATGAAACGTGTGTGCTCCTCCCATCTTACCCTCAGCGCCCCTTCCCCAGGGCCCATTGCTGTGCTCTGCTTTTTATCCTTCCATTGTACATACACAACTGTTGGGGGGTGTTATAAATACACACGTACCTTTTATTTTACTTCCCCTCCCCCCGACTGTATTTGCCGTGGTTCCCAAGTCATTAATCCAGCCCTTCAACCTCCGGGTCAGTGTCAGGAAGAAAATGGTCCCAGGCAGTGTCTGAGGCCATTGGATAACCCTCTAAGGACTCACTAGAACTGAGAGAAGGAAGTGGGTGATGACCTGTTGAAAGGTGCCACTGTCCCTCCAGCTGACAGAAACCAAAACTGGGCCAGAAATGGGTCAACAGCTCCGGGGTCCATCTCAGCAGCTTGGGCAGGACTCTCCAGGCAGGCAGAGGAGCTGCACTCTTGGAGTGGAACATGAGATTGAGATTTGGAAACCAAAGTCCTCATTCAGTCCTCTACAAATTCCCTGTGTGACCATGGGCAGGTGGCTTTCTCTCTGTGGGCACCCATGTCTTCATCTGCACAATCAGGATGGTGGATGTGACAGATTCTGAGGTTCTTCTCATCCCAAGTCATGCACGCATGGGTCAGCCAGGAATGAGGTTCTCCCTTTCAATGGCTCAGGAGGCAGAGATTTGGGGGAACCTCTCCTGCAGCTGCACTGGCCCTGGCTGCATGGGGAGAACCGTCCAGCCCTGACACATGCACTGATGTACTTCTTTCCTCCTCTAGGGAGATCCTGGGATCAAAGGTGACAAAGGACCTCCTGGTGGGAAGGGCCAACCTGGAGACCCTGGAATCCCAGGGCACAAAGGCTACACAGGCCTGATGGGCCCCCAAGGACCTCCTGGGGAGAATGGACCAGCCGGGCCCCCAGGGCCTCCAGGCCAGCCAGGATTTCCGGGACTAAGGGTAAGGATGCTGACTCTTGCTTTGGATGTGGGGCTCTTCCAGGTCTGAGGGCAAGTCAGGAAAGTGTGTAGACATCAGAGGGACCAGATTACAGATCCCAGTCTTCCAGTGACTGGCTGTGTGACCTGGGGCAGGTTACTTGCCCTCTCTGAGCCCGCCTTCCCTGCTCTGCAAAAAGGGATAAGAAAATCTCTTCTGATTTGTGATGACGATTAAGTTACATAACATATATAGCTTAAGAGGTGCTCAAAAATAGTCCCTCTTCTGTCTTACCATCTGTCTCAGTGGTAATGAATCCTCTAGGCTTGTTCCTTGGGCTATAGAGGTCTTCTGCCCCATGACCCTGTGCAAAAGGTGACTGAGCGGACACCCGGCTCTCAGTGCTCTGAGTTTCACCAGGGGGTGGCTCGACATCTGGTTGGTACTGGCTTTGCCGCCCTTCTTTCTGCCTGCCTGGGGTATTCGTTTTTCCCTCTCATCTCGCTTTTCCCAAATGTGAAAAGAAAAGCTTGTTTAGAGTAGTATTTTGTTTTAACGTATGTTATTCTAGTGGCAGAACTTTATTTTACACAAACTTGTAACAAAGGCATACATTGGCTATAAAAGATAAAAGCAGAGCTCCCCTGGTGGAAACGTTGTGGGTGGAGCTGATTGCCCAGCCTTTATGGTACTCTGGGGACCCTGACTGTCTTCACAGCACAGGCTTAGGTGACCTTCATGTCCCTGCCATCTTTGACATTCTGCAGTCCTGTCACTTTCCAGTGGCTGTGGTCAGCCTGAGACTCAGTCACCCTGAAAGAGGCAAGGTTGCCAGAGCCTGAGATTGGCCAAGTTTTGGGGGAGGCTGGAGTTGGCTTCCAAAGCCTTGTTGAGCCTTGCCAAGTTCTCCTACTCCTGCTGCTATGGGTAGTGATGGGAATTCTGGGACTATCATAAAAGATTCTTGGCCAGAAGAGAAAAAGAGAATAAGGAAATGGAACCCATCTCATGCCAGGCCCTGAGCCAGGTGCTGGGGCTGCGGAGATTAGTATAGTAAGACTCACATCCTTGAGGAGTAGACACTGCCCCTTAGGAGTCAGACCAGAAAGAACAAACCCATAGGGCATGTGGACAGATCTCTTAGGTAGGGACAGCACTCTGCTTCTCTGGTCAACACTCATCAGCTTCCGGGTACCAAGAACCAGGACTTGATCAGACACTTGTTTAGAGTCATGGTGGACCAGAGCTGGGAAAACCAGATCCTGGGAACAGGAGGGGCCAAGTAGCCAGACAGGGGAAATCAAACATGATTTCATGCAGGAGGCAGCCATAAGCTGTGTTTGGGAGGTGGACAGGACTTTGTCAGAGAGAAATTAGGAGCCAGACCTCCCAGGTTCAGTGCTGGGAAGAGTGTGTGGGTGGAATTCATGGGCACAGTGGTTTGTACAGAGAGGAAATCCACCAAAGGAGCTGGGAGGGTGTGGTGGTCTAGAGGGCCTAGCATCCAGGCTGCTGTATAAAATAGGATGCTGTTGCTGTGTGAAGGAGAAAGGAGGAAAGGAATGTGGATGTGGAAAGGATTAGATGAGGAAGATGTGCTACCCCATGTATATATGGCACACAAACTTAATTTCTTGCACTGTTGAGGGTCCTGGGTGGCAGGAGTCACTGGAATGATAAATAACTATCTTCTCTTCCACCTAGGGTGAGTCTCCATCCATGGACACCCTGCGGCGGCTTATTCAAGAAGAGCTTGGGAAGCAGCTGGAAAGTGAGTAGTTGGACTTCATTGCAGCCTTGCAGATCAGAGCCCCAGGAAGCAGTCCTTTCATTCGTCCTTTGGTACTTTTGCAACCTGACTTGGAAAAGTCACCCCAAGAGCAGCTCAGATGTGGAATATCAGGGTTGAACACCTCGAAGGCTCTAGTCCAGTCCTTATCTGACACACAGACTCCCCTACAGAGCTTCTCTTTAGTGGTCCTTCAGCGACTGCTTGATTATCTTTAGCAAAGGAGATCTTACCATCTACAAAATCAGCTCTGCTATGATCATTCATTTTTTCTGTGCATGCAAGCATTTATTTAATCAATAAATAATCTTGGGAGGCCTGCTATGGGCCTCACAGAACTCACAGTCCAGGGGAGGAGAAAGATAAAGAAACAGATAAGATGATTTCAGTACAATAAGAAAGATTCTGTGGTTTAATTTGGCACAGAGGGCATTGAAGGTGGACAGAAGGGCATACCTAAGATAGCTCAGAGGGGAGAGAGTGGATGAGGAAAGGTTTTCTGGAGGAGGGGCCAGGTGAGCTGGGAGTTGAAAGATGGGATGAGACCTCAGACCTTTGCCGTAGCATATGCCAAAACCCCCAGGAAAGCAGGAACTCAAAGTGCTTTCAAGGAACTAAAATTCTTTTAATTCTTTTCTATTAGATTTATTGCTAAATACCCAAGTCCGGCATGTGTCTTGTGCATAGCAGATGCTCAGAGAGGGGGAAAGGTGGGATGGTAAGAGAAATAATGCCAGCTTGTAGGGCTTTGCTGTAGTCAGGTGTAATTCTCGGAGCTTCATATGTTAACCTGTTGAAGCCTCCCAACTATCTCAGGCAGCACGAATGATTGTTGGAAGGATTGCTAGAAGCAGATATGCTACGTCACTTACCTAAGGTTGCAGAAGTGGTAAGTGTCTGGCCAGAGCACACGGGCAGCCTCGCTGCAAAATCTATGCTCTTCACAGCCATGCTCTCTTGAGTAATAGCCCATTTCCTCTATGATGGAAAGTTGGGAGAAGAAATTCACAGATGATCCTACTGCAGGAAAGAAGAGAAATTCATAACTACTTTGCAGGCACAAGTGGACAGAAGGGAGGACACATTTATTCATGTGGTCATGTCTCAGTTCTTTTGCACCTCCCATGTGCCTGTGCTGGGTATGAGGACACCAGGTGAACATGGTCCATCTCCATACATGTAAAGGGAAAGATCACTTCCTGGAGCAGACAGGAGGAGTAGGTTTTGGGTGGGTAAAGGGGGTGATGGAAGGAAGGAAACGAAGGCTGGAATTGTGGGTCCCACTTGGTAGTCATGTCCTATGGACTGTGTGTCTCCATGTTCTGCCTTCTTAGGGTTAGATTTTCCAGAGTCACAAATGGCCTCTGCCCTTGGGGAATTTCCAGCCAAAGACACCTAGTGTATTTGCTCCTAGTAACAATACTTGTTTTGCACTGGTTTGGATGGAGCATCTGCTGGGCTGAGTCTTTTCTTCCAAATGATCTTTTGAAAAGGAAGTATCAACTCCACTTTAAAGATGAGAAAATCAAGGCTCAAAGAAGTTAAACAATTTGCCAACATCACAGAAGAAGACCACATGCTCTCCTGCTACCTTATGAGAGGAGTGGGAGGAAGGGGCTGCCAGAGGAAGTGGGCCAACCAGGCATCAGAAGACCCTGATTCCACCTTGGTTTTACCACCAGAACACTGGGGGCCTTGGTAGCCTCCTGACCTCTTTGGTCTCAGTCACACAAGATGAGGGGTATCTTAATCCTTATTGTACTGCTTACAACAGAATGCCTGAGACTAGGTAGCTTATAAAGAGGTCAATTTGGCTCACAGTTCTGGAGGCAGGAAAGTCCAAGAAGCATGGTGCCAGCACTGGTTCGGCTTCTAGTGAGGGCTTGTGTGATGTGTCATATATGGTGGAAAGTCAAAGAAAAAGAAGACATGCATGAAGGGGCAAAACACAAGGGTGTCTTTGCTTTATTACAAACCACTCTCACGGGAACAAATCCAGTCTCACAAGAGTGAGAACTCACTACCACAAGAACAATGCCATGCGACCCAGGAGGGCAGAGCCCCCATAACCCAAGTCTCTTAAAGGTTTTACCTCCCAACACTGCCACATTATGGACCAAGCCTCAACATGAGTTTTGGTGGGGGACAAACCACATTCAAACCATAGCAGGGGTTTGGAGCTGGTTATCTGTGACTGTATGGCAAACAAAGTTGGCTCTTGGAGGTGGTCAGGACACTCCATCTCCTGTCCAGTAGAAAAGCATGCAGGATGAGCAATTGGACCTCAGATTTTTAATCAATTCTGTAATCTTAACACTTTAGACATATAAGAATCTTTAATGACTGTCACATCCAGCCCTTCAGATTTTAGACGAGGAATTCAACACTCAGAGAGGGAAAGTCACAAAATAGCTTGTGTAAGCCACTTAATATCTACTGCTACTGCCAAGACACTTTCGCTGCAGTCAGTCCTGCCACAGTGACAGCATTACCAAGCAAGAGCTTGCTGCCTGGTGCACACACAATCCAATGCCATGACACCGGCTTCTGTAAGAAGAAAGGCTTTATTCACGAAGTCCACGAGTGTGGACAAGGAGGTGCAGCTCTCATGTCTGACTCTCAGTACCAGGGGCTGAACAGGCTTTAAAGGGGTAATAGGTAGTCCTGATTGGCTATCTCCGAATCAGGCCATGTGATGGGACAAAAGGGGATTGGCTAGTTCCAAGTCAGGCCAGATAGTATAATGAGGCCACACTGATTGGCTGGAACAAGCAGGGATTGATTGATTGATGAAGTCAGGAGCTGATTGGTCAATTCTGAGTCTAGTTCTCTAACTGGTCAAATCTGGATCCAGGACCTGGGTGGAGAATTTTCAGATTCCTGAAGTTATCTGGAGGTGAAGGTCTTCTCCCTTCCTATGCTCAGCTTATACTCTGCAAGGTACCTTTGAGGTAATTTTAGATAGGAAAGTAAGGCGTGTTTCAGCTAATTTTTGAAGATTACAATGGCAGCTGGTGTCCACTGAGCTCTTACCTTGTGCTGGGCACTATTTTATGGGCACAGTCTCATCTATTCTATCCTCATAGCAACCCAGTGGGGTAGGTGTTATTAAATTGCCTCCATTTCATAAAAAGGAAATCCAGGGCTGAGAGAGGTTAGTGGCTTGCCCAAGGCCACCCAGCTAAATAGTTCTCTTAAATTCAGAGTCATTAATGGTTCCTACATGTATTTTTAACAAAGTGTGGCTGGCAGTGGCTGCCCTGGGATCCCGGGGGCGGTGACACCCACCTCTGATTGAACCCACCCTCTGTGGCCAGCCCAGTCAGAAGGTGCAGGTACAGGTGCAGCACACGTGCTATGTGTGTGTTGCTGGTGTGGGTTTTGCCATTGTTATTGTCCCCTCAGTTCCAAGCTTNGAGGAAGGGGCTGCCAGAGGAAGTGGGCCAACCAGGCATCAGAAGACCCTGATTCCACCTTTGTCTTACTACCAGAACACTGGGGGCCTTGGTAGCCTCCTGACCTCTCTGGTCTCAGTCACACAAGATGAGGGGTATCTCAATCCTTATTGTGTTGCTATAATAGAATGCCTGAGACTAGGTAGCTTATAAAGAGGTCAATTTGGCTCACAGTTCTGGAGGCAGGAAAGTCCAAGAAGCATGGTGCCAGCACTGGTTCAGCTTTTAGTGAGGGCTTGTGTGATGTGTCATATATGGTGGAAAGTCAAAGAAAAAGAAGACATGCGTGAAGGGGCAAAACACAAGGGTGTTTTTGCTTTATTACAAACCGCTCTCACGGGAACAAATCCAGTCTCACAAGAGTGAGAACTCACTTCCACAAGAACAATGCCATGCCACCCAGGAGGGCAGAGCCCCCATAACCTGGTTATCTGTGACTGTATGGCAAACAAAGTTGGCTCTTGGAGGTGGTCAGGACACTCCANCCGTACCGGACCGGGGACCGGCAACGGGATTGCAACCCTCGGTGTTGCTCCTGCGCCTCGCTCAGCCAGTGAGCGGGAACCGGTCTGTATGTGGGATCCAAACCCTCGGGTGGGAGCGCCGCCACGCTTCCCAAGCGGCACACTATCCAGTGCGCCACCGGGCCGGCCCCTAAATGGTTCTCTTAAATTCAGAGTCATTAATGGTTCCTACATGTATTTTTAACAAAGTGTGGCTGGCAGTGGCTGCCCTGGGATCCCGGGGGCGGTGACACCCACCTCTGATTGAACCCACCCTCTGTGGCCAGCCCAGTCAGAAGGTGCAGGTACAGGTGCAGCACACGTGCTATGTGTGTGTTGCTGGTGTGGGTTTTGCCATTGTTATTGTCCCCTCAGTTCCAAGCTTCACAGTGAGTTGCCATCTAGCTCTTTGTCCTCTACACCTTCCTCATGAAATGTCTCTCTCTTTTTCCTATTCTTAGCCAAACTTGCCTACCTCCTGGGACAGATGCCCCCAGCACACATGAAGGCATCTCAAGGCAGACCGGGGCCTCCAGGGCCCCCTGGAAAAGATGGGCTTCCAGGCCGGGCAGGGCCCATGGGGGAGCCAGGCCGACCTGGGCAGGGGGGTCTGGAAGGACCCTCTGGACCAATAGGTCCCAAAGGTGAGTGAAGACCCAGAGGAGATACACTTCGTGGACTATGGGAGGACTTAGAAGGAGCCAGGGTGCGAGGCACATGCTCCAGCTGAGCACGCATTATTCATTCCATCTGCATCCTATGCAGCTTGGTAACACCCTGAATTTTGACATCATATAATTTTTCGTATGCAGAAGAGGTTTTCACACTTGACATTTTTG
>NW_007733383.1:13756-21145 GCF_000696425.1 Galeopterus variegatus | reverse complement strand
ACCCAGAGGAGATACACTTCGTGGACTATGGGAGGACTTAGAAGGAGCCAGGGTGCGAGGCGCATGCTCCAGCTGAGCACGCATTATTCATTCCATCTGCATCCTATGCAGCTTGGTAACACCTTGAATTTTGACATCATATAATTTTTCGTATGCAGAAGAGGTTTTCACACTTGACATTTTTGTGAAATTCTGCTTTTGCTAAAGAAGATTGAATCAGTCCCTCCTACTTTCTTGTTCTCTCTCCTGCTCAAGTTTGCAGGGGGTAATACAAAATGCTCGGTTCTTCCTCTCCTGCCAAACTTAGAAGTAACTGAGGAATAAGAACTTTAATCCCCAGGAACATTGAGATTAAATGCCGGCTTTAAAATTGGATAAAGTGATTCTGAGCTGCAGCTAAAAATGGCAGCTCACTGTCCAGCTCTCAGACAGAGCGACTTATGTGGACATGAGGGCACTGCACAACAGTGGGTCCCTCTGTCCTTCAAGGGGTAGAACCTGTCCCATGTAGCCTACCGCACAGTAGCCAGCAGGTCAGGCTGTTCACCCTGCAGGCAGACTGACATGAACAAGAGAGGAAGGACCAGCAGCCAAACTCCCCAACCTGATAATTAACCCCTTCCTGACGAGGGGTAGGCATGGGTGTAGAAAGAAGCACGAGGGGGATTTTAGCTGCCAGCTGGTGAATTGAAGTTAGGGACACAGATGCCCCTAACATCTTCCTCTTTTGATCCCCCATTGTCATACTCATTATTTATTTATTTATTCATTTTCTGTAATGTTTCTTCTACTTGAAAGGCTTTCTGTTAAATTTGTATATCCTAGTTCTATGCATATTAGTTCATAAAACAAAATGTCAATAAGAAAGCATAAAGCATAGAAACATCAGACTATGGCAGAGTACTGACCAAATGTAATAATTATAACAATAAAAATGAATGGTCTAAAGTCCCCATGAACCAAGGAAATTTCAATTTGGGTTCCAAAACATATATAATATGCATACAGGAGATGTTTGAAAACAATGTGTCAACCCCCCCCCCAAACAAAAAACAGTGATTTAAAAAATAAGTTGAGGGAGTTTAATCAAATCTGTACAATCTTAACTCAAATATTATTTCAAATATGCTCCCAGGGAAAATGACCTCCCTCTCCTCTGAATATCTATAGTGTTTTTAAAATTTCTATGATGATACTTCCTGTGTTCTGTCTCACATCAGAGTGTTCTTTGTGCCCTGTTTGTCTGTCTTATTAGATTTCAGTCTTCTTGAGAGCAGAGCTGTGTCTTACTTACCATTGCACATGTACATGCTCATATCACCTAGCACATTTAATTTGTTTATCACCCAGTTCCTTCTTGAGAAAGGTTCTGGTAAAATGCTTTGAAACACAGGGAAGAATAGACATATATAAGAGGATGCATGTGAATTTATGTGTACACGTAGGAGAGAGTGGGCCTTTGTTTGCCTTGCTTGAGTGAGTCTGAATGTGTATACACATGTATATAATTGGATAGATATGTGCTTGAGCAAATAGTTGTGTGTAAATATGTGCATGTGAGAACATGTTTAGGAGGGAATGTTCATTTATTTTGGTGGCTGCGTGTGCATATTTCTGAATATGAGTGTGTGAACGAGTATGAATGGGAATTGGGGGTGCCAGCTGGAGCGTGTATGAGCAAGGGGGTTTGTGAGTGGAACACCGCAGCAGGATGGTTGCACCTACGCATCCCACAGGGTGGGGATGGGACTCCCTGTCTCTGCCCTCACTGTGGGTCTCCACCACCAAAGGTGCGTGTTTTTCTCACCAGGTGAGCAAGGAGCCAAAGGTGATTCAGGTGCACCTGGAGTTGGCCTCCGAGGAGAGATGGGACCTCCTGGAATTCCAGGTACAAATAGTGAACAGAATCTGCAGTCTTAGGGGCAGGGGTGGCCATCTACCACGGGGATGAGAAACACACAGCAGCAGCCCTGCGTGTGGCCCCACAGGACTCGGGAATGGGTGGGGAGAAAGGATTAGGTTTATCTGCCAAAGAGACAGAGATCACTTATTTGTTGTTATTATTTCCAAAATGCCAGCTTCTTGACTTACTAAGGAAACCAGTGTACCCCATGAATTTTCAAAGTATATCTCATGAACTAAAAGTCAGGTAAAATGGTCCTGGGGGGGGGAGAAAATGCCTTGGGGCTAAATAAGTCTGGGCAATGCTGGGGACCATCTCTCCCTTTCTGGCATTCCTAGGGCACATTAACTTATTATAAGTCCTAAGGAGCCTCACATGAAAAATTAATGTTTATGTTATTTAACCCAGAAATTTTCAAACTCATTTGAATGTGAAGACATTTTTCTTTCACTTTGCATTTGTTAATACCATTAGTATTTCTCAGAATATGCTTTGGGGAATGCTGGCCAAGAGGTGAGATGGTCAGCCATCCTGGGGCTCGGGGGGTTCCTGGGACGTGACACTTTTAGTTTCAAAACCAGGACATAACTGAGAAAACTGGAACAGGTTGGTCATCCTTCCTAGTAGGTATATTGAAAGATCTGTAGAATGCAGCAATAATCATGTTCCAAGATGAGGTGTAGATGTAGAAGGTGGAAGAAATTGGGCTGCATAACTACCAAACTCCTCCTCATTGAGGATTCTATTTTTTTCATTTAATTCTAATTTATATTTTTACCTGAGGTAATTTCTAAATATTGAGCATATAGATAATTTAAAGTTTAGTATCGATACCTTCACGATTTTCCAAATTTCCACAGGGAACACGTATTATTATTTTCATTAAAGAAGATTATTAGAAATATGTTTTAAATATTTATTTTTTGCAGCTTGATTACTTTCAGGAAATTTATAATATTACAAATCTTTTAAAATAAGTCAATTTCAAATAAAGATAAAAAGGCAGACCCGAAACCATTCACAAGGGGGCAATGACCGCACCCATGTGAACTTGAGATGACGACCACATTGCAGTGGTTCCCAGCTGAAGGAACGAATAACACTCGAAACTGGACCTAGGCAGGACTAGAGGCTAAATAACTATTACCAAAGCATTAACAGAATTTACAAAATGTCTAAAGATCTTTCTAAGGGAAAATTTTGCTTTTTGCTTATTTTATAGGGGGTTTTCTGGCAAGGCAATTACTAGGATGTAAGAAGGTATATCATTACTAGGGTAAACCACACACTTAGCACTGAGCTTCCCAGTTGCCAAAGCAAAACAAGAGCGAGACAGATTTATTATATACAGTATTATGATGCTTAGTAAGTGGAGGCATAGAAGTTTGCCTGAAGGTAATATTTCCTGGGTCTAAACGTTGGGCTATATAGTGTCAGTTACTTTCATCCTGGATTTTGTCTTTGATTTTGCAGAATAGGTTAACATAGTTCAAGTATGTGGCTCAAATTTAACATGTAGGTAAAGCTGAGAAAATACAGAAAATGTGGGACAAGTTGGATGTTGAATATGGATTGTCACCTGGTGTCTCTAAAGATATGTGAATTGGGGCTGACAGGTAATAATCAGGACTTGGTGTCCCACTCTCAATTCAGACACATTTCCTATAACCACATAAGAACACAGAAGGCCTGGTTTCTCTTCTGACTCTTAAGTGGAGACCATATTTCCTATCTGGCCTGGACCCACCCTTGCTTATGTCTTCTCCAGAGGTACCTGGATTACTGTCCTGGTTCAACTGAGGCAACCCCTTCTGCATGTTGAGGTGCTTCTGCTTCCTGGTGTCCAGGTGGACTGTTCTACTCACTCAGGGTAGAGCTCCAGGCTGTGGTTGTGTTCTCTGCAGATGTTTCAAGTCCTGAGTTCATACTGAACAGAGTAGTGAAGGCAGGACCCATTTGCTCCCAGAGGGAACCTGAATCCCTTTTTGTTTCTTTTTCTCCTTGTGCCAGGTCAACCCGGGGAACCTGGTTATGCAAAAGATGGACTCCCTGGGACCCCTGGCCCTCAAGGAGAGACAGGACCAGCTGGACATCCTGGCCCCCCAGGCCCACCTGGCCCCCCTGGCCAGTGTGACCCCTCCCAGTGTGCCTACTTTGCCAGCCTTGCTGCCCGACCGGGTAATGTGAAGGGCCCCTAGAAGATTCTGGAAAGCCAGAAGACTGCAGTGGATTTCTGAAACTTGAACTCAGAGCCTGATGGGACACCCGAGGTCTTGAAATATTTCAGTGACATGTTTTTTTTTCTTTCTTTTATTATTTGTTTTTGTTTTATTTCCTTAAGAGACCTCAAGATTATTAAAACCAACAGATGCTGCCGGTCGGTCAGATTATTATTAATATTATTATTATTGTTAATTATTATTATTATTTCATATGCTAATGCTTTTTGAGGTTTTTCCCTCTCTAAAGTTGGGGAAACTTGATTTGTGGGGCAGAAGATTGTTCTCAGTTCTTCTGACAGCCCCCACCTGACGTGTAACTGCCGATTTTAACACATGGTGCTATGAAACCCTGACCGGACACTTGCCAAATTTACCTCTTTTCTCAAAAGGAAACCTTAAGAAAATGAGCCAATGAGCTTCTACTCCCAGTTGTGCCCAGAGGTTTCCCAGAGAGAAATAATCCCCAAATCACTACTTCCCAGGAGAGAGAAATGAAGCAGGAAGATAATTTGCAGACAGGAATAACGTTCTTGCCTCCTGATGGAAACTGCACCCAGAGATCACAGAAGCACCCCAGGGAGCACCCTGACCTCCTTAGTGTTTCAAGCTTTTAGAAGCAAAATAATGTCACATGGGCTGACATGGTTTTATGGCAATCCTGTGTCTATGCCAAAGATGGGGAAATGAGTTTAAGTAACAGCTCCGAGTGTTAATTTGGCTCTAAGCCTTGGATAAAACTCCTTCAAGTGCCTTCTGTTGGTTTCAGTCATGTTAATTGTAAAATTAAAGGGTCTGGTGACCATTCACTTGTGTTTCCCTAATGGTGGACAGTTGGCCAGGATGCTGACCAGAGCTGGGAAATCTGTCTCCAAGGTTCTCTCTCTGAAATAAATCTCATGAGTGCGTATGTGTATGTGACATGCCTTGATCAAACAGGTGCTCAATAAATCCGAGTTTTCTACTCACTTCCTCTTAATTCATTTCTTATGACCTGCTCCTACTTGAATGTGAGCTTCTCAAGGGAACCTAGCACAGGGTTCACATGTCGAGTCCACACATCAAATGAACGAAGTGAATGCATGTGCCTGGCTGAGCTAGTCCGGGGCCACTCCTTTTCATGCCCTTTACTGAAGCAGTCTTCATATTTTCATTATGGAAGAAGCCACGCAGAGGGGCACCTTTATGCAGGATCACAGCAGGCAGCAAGCTGGCAAGCTGGTTTCAGTAGGTCTCATCCCACCAAACAGTACTTCTAGGGGATGGGTGATTTACCAGTGGCCTAAAAGATTTACTCTTTCTACATTTGTTCTCCTATTGACTGATTGATCATTCGACCGATTGATTGGTTGGTTGGTTTATCCATCCATCCGTGCATTTGCCCATTCACCCATGCCACCAGCCACTCACAGATCAATGCAGTGTATGCTTATCGAGCATCTCCTTTGTGTCATTCTTCGACTAGACACGACTAATTGATGTAGGAACCAGGAGTAGAAACATCCAAAAAAGTTTGAAGGTTCCAGAGTAGAGAATTCTTATTGTAATGACTTAAAAATAAGATCTGAGACCTGTTCCTCTTGTTCAGTTGGTGGGAGCTGATTCCGGGAGTGGATGGGGCCCCGGGATCCAAGGACGCAGCACCTGTCAGTGCAGAATGTGATGACCTTCTGAGCCTTTCACATGTGCTATCGCAGGTGGTTCTCACAATGATTTCAGAATCAAGGGCTATATTATTACGCCCTTTTTCATTCAAGGGAACAATCTCAGAGACCTCAGAAATACTCTAATCCAGTGACTTCTAAAAGTTGTTGGCTGTGATTCACACAGCAAGGGGCACCGTTTCTATTGTGATTCAGTACATGCATACATATATAAAGCAAGAGATTTGTAGCCTTCTAACATCTACTATTCTATTTCATTTTTTTCTATCATTGTTTAAAGAGGCTATTTTTAAAAGCAGTTTAGTTTCACAGCAAAATTAAGAATGTACAGAGATTGCCGATACACCCCCAACATCCCCCACCATAGTGGTACATTTGTCACAACTCATGAATCTACACTGACACAACGTTGTCAACCAACATCTATAGTTTACATTAGGGTCCACTTTGGGTGTTGTCATTCTGTGGGTTTGAACTAATATGTAACACCATGTACCCACCATTGCGGTGTCATATAGAGTAGTTTCACTGCCCCCTGGCAACCACAGATGTTTTTACTGTCCTCTAGTTTTTCAACTCTTTCAAAATCATAAAGTCATAAAGTTGGAATCACATGGTATGTATCCTTTTCGGATCATTATTTTTTCACTTAGTAACATGCATTTAAGGTTCCTCGATGTCTTTCCATGGCTTGATAGCTCATTTCTTTCTAGCACTGAGTAGTATCCATTGTCTGGATGTACCACAGTTTATTCATCTACTAAAGTACATCTTGGTTGCTTCTGAGTTTTGGCAATTATGAATAAAGCTGCTTCTAAACACTTATTTGCGAGTTTTTGTGTGAATGTAATTTTTCACCCCCTGTGGGTAAACACCAAAGAGCACAATGACTGGATCATACAATAAGAGCATATTTAGTTTTGTGAGAAACGACCACACTGTCTTTCAAAATAGCTTAATAATTTTGCATTCCCACCAGCAATGATTGAGAAGTGGTGTTGCTCTGCATCCTGGCCAGCATTTTGTGTTGTTAGTGTTTTGAATTTTGGTCATTTTTATAGGTTGTGTAGAATAACCCCATTGTTTTAATTAACAATTTCCTAACATTTGATATTAAGCATCTTTCCATTTGTTTATTTTCCATTTGTGTGTCTTCTTTGGTGTGGTATATATTCAGACATTTTGCCCATTTTTAAAAATTGCATTATCTGTTTTTTTTTAATTGTTAAGTTTCAAGAGTTCTTTGTATATTTTAGATACTTTTTAAAAAAAATTTATTTTATGAGAAGCCTGGCAGTCTCAGGGCTGGGGGGATTTCCAAGTGCTGCTGCCTGACAAGGTGTTCACTATCAGAGCTCAGTGGAGCCAGGGCCCAGTGGGGTGAGCCCAGCAGAAAACCAAACCAAATGTGTCACTGTTTTAGTCCATTTTGTGTTGCTATAAAAGAATTACCCGGGACTGGGTAATTTATAAAGAACATTAATCATATAATTATGATTCTGGGGCCAGCTGCATCTGGCACGGGCCTCAGGCTGCTTCTACTCATGGCAGAAAGTGGTAGGGAGCTGGCAGGTACAAGCAGATCACATGGTGATGGGAAGCA
>NW_007733383.1:5938-13574 GCF_000696425.1 Galeopterus variegatus | reverse complement strand
GAGCCCAGCAGAAAACCAAACCAAATGTGTCACTGTTTTAGTCCATTTTGTGTTGCTATAACAGAATTACCCGGGACTGGGTAATTTATAAAGAACATTAATCATATAATTATGATTCTGGGACAGCTGCATCTGGCACGGGCCTCAGGCTGCTTCTACTCATGGCAGAAAGTGGTAGGGAGCTGGCAGGTACAAGCAGATCACATGGTGATGGGAAGCAAGAGAGAGAGAGAAGGTGCCAGGGTCTTTTTAAGCAACGAGCTCTCTCGGGAACTAATAGAGCCAGAACTCACTCATTAATCTTCCTCCCCCAGGGAGAGCATTAATCCATTCATGAGGGATCTGCCCCCATGACTCAATCAGTTTTCAACACTGCCACATTGGGGATCAGATTTCCACATGAGTTTTGGAGGGGACAACACATCCAAACTCCGTCAGATACACTGAAGGGGCAGTCCTTCATTCTGAGACTGAGGTCTGACTAACTTTCAGAGTTTAAAATATTTCATACTATGAGAAATAATGGTGAGAGAAAGAGTGTGGGTGTTGGGGCAGGGATAATTTCCTTGATTTTTTTTTTTAATATACATATCCTTACTTGACAAAATAAAGATCTAGCTCAACTGTCTTCATAGCAGTTCCCAAGATTTTAAGTCCCAGTTCATAATTTCCACATCTGGGAACCCCTGCTATAGTACAAATCCTGATGTTTTAAAAAAATCAAGTGGGAAAAACGACGCTCAGAAAGATGGGGTGGTTTTCCCAAGATTAATAAGGATGGGGCCCAGTATTTGGGTACAAGGGCTCATCCCACTTCTTTAATGAGTCCTGATATGCTTGATGATCAAAATTTACAACAAAACTTTGTTTTAAACAGGATAGGTTATAGGGAATTGTTCCAGAACCACTGAATCAAAATCTGCTAGGGGGATGGTGTTGAATAACCTGTGTTTTGAAAAGTTTCTGAAGGAGATTTTAGAAATCTCCACCCCCTTACACCTACCCTTTGCAGTCTACCTCCCAGCCACACAAGCCTGCAGGTCTCCTGCTGCCCAGTTTCCTAGAGTAACAGCTATTTCAACCTGAGCCCTGGGGCTCAGGGTTTAGGCAAATCCAGAACTTGGCCAGACTCCAATGTCTCCACAGGTAATAAAACCTGAGGAGATGAGATGCTTCATCCCTGTTGCGAGAACAGGACAGATGCTTCCACATGTTGGGAAGAGACAGATAATGCCCACAAGTGGCCCAGAGAGTTGGGCTCAAACCTACAGTCTCCAGCATTTTCCAGCCAACCCGTTCTGCCTGCCTCCTGCCAACTGCCGCAGCTGAAGCATGCATCTCTGCAAACTTCTGTTCTTTTCTTGGAATGCCCTGGGGAAGGTACAGAAATCATTAATTCTGTGCCCTAGGAGAAGGCCCACACACCTGGCACAGTAGATGCTCAGTAAATGATGGCCAAGACCAGGGGCTTCCCAAAGACCTCCAGGGGGTGTTTTAGGATACCTGGGGTTTGTCCTATAAAGGATTGGTAATAAAAACTCACCTCTCTTCCAGCCAGAAGAATAGAGAAAAGTAGAATCCTGCCATATTGGCCTGGGCTCAGGAGTCACTCCATCCTTTGCACAGGACACATTCTTAATTTCTTGCAGAGGGATAATTGGAGGCCCCCTGATCAGTAGCCCTGGCTTCTGTGAGCCAGGATTTGCAGAAATTTTCCCAGATTGAGTGCGGCCAGGCTGCAGAGCTGAGCGCCCCCTATCCATTCATTAATCAGCCTCCCTCTGGCCCTCTGAGCTGTCCAGCTGAGCTGGCTTCAGTGTGGCAGTCCCACTTCCGGCCTCAGGCATCCCAGCTGTGTGAACTTGCAACATCAATAGAATAATTGAATAATCTCAGTTTCCTCCTCTGTTAAATGGAATTAACAACATTTAACTTGCAGGATCTGCATGAGGAAGTATTTATAAGTAGGGTAAATTGAACCATCCTTTACAGTGGTCTCATTTGTTTTCCTTTAAGAACCATTGAGTCCACTTTGCTCATTTGTTTGCTGTCATCCAAGTAGAGAAGCCCTTCCTTTTGAGTTCATAGTTGCTTTACATATTTTTGAAAGTGTTTTCCCTTGAAGTTTATCCTTTTTTCCTCATAACACTCTGTGGGGGGCTGGGCACAGCTCTTTGCCCCTACAGTGATCAGGAAACTGTGTCCCAGGGGTGAGCTGATTTGCCCAAAGTCACATGCACAACTTAGGTACCTCCCTGTGCTATGACACATCCTGCTGAGGTATCTGCTGAGCCCTCAAACTGCAGCCTTGCTCTGGGTTACCTTGTCTATTTTCCACTGGTGTTTTCTGGTGAGTACCTGGACTCCCCTGATTACCTTCAGAGGGCTGGACTCCAAACATGCATTTGTAAAAAATACTCCCAAGAGAGAAGGTGATGCACTTTGTTCAATCATTAAAAGGAGGGGGTGTATGTCTGGCCACATCTTTGATCTGGTTGGAGAGGTGTATTTCAGGGTAATCATTTTGTTTCTCTACCTTCTCTTTTCTTACCCATTGGGAACATCTAACTGCAGGTTCCTTTTATGGTGCTATCTTGTGAAGCCAGTGATATGAGTCTGTGTGGTTGTAGACAGTGGGTTTTTAAAGCCATCTGATTCTGGCTGGGAGGTTAATTTGGGAAGAGAGAAAATGTGGGGTAAGGTATTTATTTAGCACACGTAAAGCACTTTATCACTGTGTGTAGGGAAAGTGAAGATAAATGGTCAGGGTCCCTTGGGGGATTTGGAGTTTTGCCAAGCATCTGATGTGAATATGCTCATGCACCCAGGTGTTCCTGGGTTGTCTGACTCATACCCGGGTGTTCTGGGTTATGGGACTTAAGTATAAAGGATGAACAGCTCTCTGACCCACAGGGACCCTCTGCCCCCTGGGATGTGTGTGTGTGTGTGTGTGGAGGGGGGGGTGATGCCATGGGGAGTCTGCTACTGTTGCTGCAGACTGTTGCTACCAGGGTCCCCAGGACCCTCCAGGAGGCCACCACCAGTGCTGCTGGAGGCTGCTGTAAGTTGCTGCTGCTGCTGCCATTGATTGCTGAGGAAGCTGAGGACTGAGCTCATGTCATCTGCCAATGGCTCCCAGGATCTTTCCCATTAGCATGGACCTGCATGTGAGGGGTCTGGTGACCTAGCCTGGCATATGAGGGATCTGTAACTCAGTCCGTAGAATGGGTTTGAAGGGTCATGGGCCCTAGCCATAACAGTACACTGTGAGACACCTCGCTGGGGACCCTTCAGTTCTGTTGTTCAGAATCATGTTTTCAGGGAACAAGAGTTGCCTGGTTTTGATGGAAAGCTGCAAAATGAATCATTTCAGGACAGGCAGGAGCCCTGCTGAAGGCTACCCCCCTCCTTGGACAGATGCATTTGAGGAATTTGGATCCTGTGGATGGAAAAGGATGCACAGCCCCACATAACTTCCTACCCTCCAGACCACAGCGAGGGATTCTGGGGGCCATATAGGAGGAATTTAGACCCATTGGGGTGCATCAGAAAACACTGATCAGGACTTTACCCATGACATGTGAAGAACTGTGATATTGCACCTGGAAAAGAGTGCCAATGACTTGCACCTGAACTCAGACACCTGAAGGGAGATTCCAAGATAGGAGCACGTGAGCAAAGTTAGACAGCGACAGCTCTGGGCTGGTCGGTTAGCTCAGCTGGTTAGTGCATGGCCTTACAACACCAAGGTCAAGAGTTCAGTTCCCTGTACCGGTCAGCCATCAAAAAAAAAATAAATAAATAAATAAATAAATAAAAAGACAGTTCTCAGCATGGTATCAATGAAAGCATTTTAACACAGGAACCCAAAGAGAGTTAAGTAGATCGTGGAGGATCTGAGCCCCTTTCAGGAGAGGTCTTCAAGCAGAGAATGTTCCACGTGCTGCAGGGACTCAGGACACACCATTGCATGGAGTCAAGCTAGGGAAACTGTACCAGCTTTGGGGGAGTCATGGTTTGGGATTCAGGAATGGGCTTTGTTCCCTGGAGGACAATGAGAACAGGATGCAGTGTACTAGGCAGTTAGCAAGAGGAACACAGGGAAGAAACAGGTAACAGGACTTGTGTCAAAAAAAAATCTTCTTGGATAAGGAAACTGTGGTGTATATATACACCATGGAATACTACTCTGCCATAAAAAAGAATGAAATACTCCCACTTGCAACAACATGGATGAACCTGGAGACATTTATGCTGAGTGAAATAAGCAAAGCACAGAGGGATAAATACCACATGTGCTCACTCATATGCAGGAACTAAGACAGAAAGAAGGCAGGAAAGAAAGACCACAGTAGTTCTGTGGACTTACAGAGGGAGGGAACAGTCCTAGGGCTACATAGTGGAGTTGGGGGGAGAGGGGGAGCGGGAGGGAGGTTGGGGGGGTAATGGGGGGTCATGAGAAATACAAAAGTAATTTCTGGTAAGGGGTATGCCCCCAGTATGAATCTGGCCCCCATATCATGGACAGGAGGGGTGACAATTAGCTTTGTAGCTCATGAATATTCTTAATTTAAAAAAATAAATTAAAAAAATAAAAAAATAAAAAAATAAAAAAATAAAATCTAGGTCAGAGCTGGGTAGGAGCAGGGGAGGGATGGGGAAAGAAGAGAAGAACCATTATGAATCACTTTCTAAATGGTAAATGGCAGATGTTGGCCTAGACATTGTGCAAGTGTCATTTCACGTGGCCTCATGACCAGCATCTGAGGCAGGTATTGATACTGTCTTCATTGGAAAGGTGAAACACTCAAGATTCAAAGAGGTGAAGCAACTTACCCACGGTCCAGCAGCAGGTGAGAGGCAGAGCCAGTGAGCTTTCTCTCTCTTTCCTGGGGGTGAGGGGCACTTCAGGCCTCCACTAGAGTGGGGTTCAAGGGCAGGTGCTACTGGAACAATAACCAGGAGAGGGGAGGACAGACTTTCAGCCCCTTCCAAGCTCCAAGGGGACTTGGGTTGATCCCTGCTCCCACTGTGGTGAGGACTGGGCAGACACAGGTGAGGCTGTCATCATCCCAGGGCCTGGGTGAGGCCCAGCCTCCTCATATTGGGTTCCATTAACTGTGTCTTAGGAACTGGGGACATCCCAGACTGGCGGTGGCAGCAGGAGCAGCCAAGACCTGAGGAGGGAACCAGAGTGGGAGAGACAGAGCCTGGGACTATACTCAGGGCCAGCCTGCCGGACCTGTAAGTAGTTGTGGGATCCAGGGAGGAGTTAAAGGAGACAATAGAGAAGTAAATCCCTGAGTCCGAGAATGTCTAAGCTCCAACGTAGTTTAGAGACCGTTCCAAAGTTGAAAAACCCAGGGTTCAGAAAGTGGAAATGACTTGCCCAAAATTAAACAGCAAGAAAGGGGCCTTCCATCCCAGGCTGCTGCTATGTCCAGGAATCACCTTGACCGTTTTTCTTAATTCAGCACCCCAATTTTTACCTTCATTATATCTGGTTTTCTCATAATAATTAAAATCTATGAACTCACAGTTTGATGTTAGTCTATTTTCTATCACATATTAAAATGAAAATACAGTGATTACAATTAAAAACATGTTCATCCCTGTCCACCAGTGGTTGTGAACACCCTTAGGCAAACACCATGGGAAAGAGCATGTGGGTGGGAGCAGGGATCAGACAGAACTGGCTGCCAGCCAGCTACTAGCCACCAAGGGAAGTCACTTGACTTCTCTGACTGTAAGTGGGGGGAGGTGATCACAATCCCCAAGGATTTTAGTGAGGTTTATAAGAATTAACATGAAAGACAAAATTTTAAGTCAAGACAGCATCAACAAGGATCCAGTGCTGATCTCTATCGGTGCCTGAAGCAAAGGGAAAAATTGGAAACACTGATCCTGTCTTTATTTAAAATTTAATATTTTATTCACCATGAATTTTTTTGCATTGATTCTGATCTTTAAAAAATATTGCAGGGCCGGCCCGGTGGCGCACTGGAGAGTGCACTGCTTGGGAGCACGGCGGCGCTTCCGCCGAGGGTTTGGATCCCATGTGGAGACCGGTTCCCGCTCACTGGCTGAGTGTGGTGCGGGCGCAGCACCAAGGGTTGCGATCCTGTTGCCGGTCAGTAAAAAAAAAGACAAAAAGGAAAAAAAAATATTGCAGTAAAATATTAATCTTGATTACTAAGATATGTGGTACTGCCGCCAGGGGAGTGCCTTACTTATCTTACTTCTAATCCCTGCCTTGTTGGGGTGGGCTGGTCCAGGGGTCAGGGGCAGTCTGTTTTGGCAGGAAATCCAGACTGTCTGCAGGGCTGGGCTGGGTTAGCTCAACTAACACCAGGCAGTGTGCAACTTTACCTAGCAAGCAGACCAGATTACCTGGGCCAAGAAGCCAATGGAGCTAGATAAATGTGAGAGGCCCCTAGGGAGGGTCTCTTCCCACCTCTTTGCAGTGAAGGTAGGGAGCTGAGGCCCAGAGAGAGGAAGGAATGTTTAAGACAACACACCTTAGTGGCAGCAGTAAAGCAGCTCCTAGGGGGCCCCCTCCTGTCCTCTCCAAGGTCCCAGGCTAGAGGGTGTCCTGCAGGGCTGCCTCAGGGACTGTTTCAACAGGAGAACCTGCAGGAGCTGAGACCGAACCCCAGGGACAGAACTGGCTTCTAGTGCATTCTCTTTGGACGCCCAGTAGAGAACTCTCACCTGCTCAACTTCACTCACCTCTACTTGGACTCCACTCACCTGCAGAGCTGTCCCCAGAGACTGGCTCTATGGAGAAGCTTGAGAGGCTCACCCTTAGTGACAACCACCTGCTGTCCCTGGCTCTGAGCTGGGGGTTCTGAGGAGACCCCAGGGTCTGCACTTGGCTAGCAATAGCTTCCTGAACTGCCAGCCTCCATCTGCCAGCGGTGGGGGACTTCAGAAAATGCATGGCCTTCTAGTCTGCTGACCCCTGAAGAGAAGAGCGGGCAACGTGCAGAAGGTCGCCAGCTTCCATGGCTCTGCTCTCACTCCTGTGTGCTTGGAGCCCAAGCCTCTCTTCCGTTCAGTTCTCCGGGCCCTGGCTGTAGATACCCAATGCCTTATTCAGCAGGTGGAAGGAATTTCCAGGCCTGGAGAAGGAGTTCTCTGATGAGACAGGAGCTCTGAGTTGTCCTTGTCCCAGACTTGACCTGCCTGACTGTTACTGAACTAATTTCTACAATCTGTAGGTAATTCTAAACTTTGTGCTAATATTAAATCGAGCTAATTACTAGATGCTTTTTGGATCCCTAGATATGTTCTAACATAATTTTAAGTTTATATAGTTTTACTTCTTATTTTTATATGCTACAGAAGGATGATATTTCTGAGCCAGACTAATGAACATGCTCAGTTTTGTCAGTTGTGAGAAAGCATAAAATAGCTGGTAGCTGCAGAAAGTTGTGTTCTATGTAGTTATGAGTTTTGTTGGGTTCCTAAAATGCTTGCATCTGACAGGTCTCAGATGTTCATCACCTTGTAGAAGGGTGGCAGGAATGGACACACAGAGAGGGACTGTGCACTAGCACCAATCTCAGTGAAAGCACCACCTCATTCTAGCACACAAGAGAACAGCGAGCAGAGCAGTCCCCACGAGCCCCTGTTC
>NW_007733383.1:3728-5729 GCF_000696425.1 Galeopterus variegatus | reverse complement strand
GATATTTCTGAGCCAGACTAATGAACATGCTCAGTTTTGTCAGTTGTGAGAAAGCATAAAACAGCTGGTAGCTGCAGAAAGTTGTGTTCTATGTAGTTATGAGTTTTGTTGGGTTCCTAAAATGCTTGCATCTGACATGTCTCAGATGTTCATCACCTTATAGAAGGGTGGCAGGAATGGACACGCAGAGAGGGGCTGTGCACTAGCACCAATCTCAGTGAAAGTACCACCTCATTCTAGCACACAAGAGAACAGCGAGCAGAGCAGTCCCCACGAGCCCCTGTTCCTGGCTCCCTGCTCAGAGCCTTTGCAGCCCACATCCCCTTCTCTCCTGCTTTTCGTTTCCCATGTTCCATTCACTCAATCCTCTCTTAAAATATCCTTAGTAGATCTGAGCCTTTGAAAGGGGGTAGCCCATTCTCTCCCTTCAGCTGGGTACAACTGCCTTCCTGTACCATGACCACCGACTTGACTTTCAGGTCGTTTGTTTTCTTTCCTCTTCGAGGTGGCGGGCAGCCGGACTTGGGTCCATTACAACACACTATGGCATCTTCATCCACTGCAGACTATGAGATTCATAGCACATCCTTTTTTTTGTTTGTTTTGTTTTGGTTCTAAATATTATCATTTAAAAAAACGAAACATAATTGATTGTTTATATTTGTAGGGTACGGAGTTGAATATCAGTACATGCATAAAACGTGTGATGATCAAATCAGGATAATTAGCATATTCATTATTACAAAATACAACCCTTTCATTGTGTGGAGGACATTTCATCTCCTTTCTTCTAGCTATTGGATAACATGCACAGTGCATCTCTTATCTAGCCTGAAGCTGCACAATTGGTTTGTTTATTTAAAGTCTAAAGGTGCCTGCCCTTCAGACACCTGAACCTTATAAGGCCATAATTAAAGTCTTGCTTCACTGTACCTTGTGTCTCCATGTCCATCCTTTGGCATTGGATGGCAGCCCAAGGTCTCCTCTCTACAACTCACCCAGTCCAGTGTGTGCAGAGCAGGGAGACATCCAGCAGGGGAGGCAGAAGTTTCATAGAGACCACATGCCCTGCAGTGCCAGTGTGCAACCCAGCAGCCCAGCCCAGTGCACGTGGAGCAGGGAGATGTCCAGCAGGGGAGGTGGAAGCTCCACCGAGACCACACGCCCTGCTGTGCCTCTGTGTGATCCAAAAGGTAGGCATAACCGCCGCCACCCGTCTCCATCCCCAGCTTGGCCCAGAGACATCCAGCAGGGGAGGCAGAAGCTCCGCAGAGACCACACGCCCTGTGGTGCCACCACACAACCCAGCAGCCTGGCCGAGTGCATGCTGACCAGTGAGGCACCTCCCTGCAGAGGCCCAAGACCCAAAGCAACCACACATGCAAGGCACTAGTGGCCAACTGAGCAGATGTTGAGGTAGCCATACCAAATTGGCAGCCCCAGCAACATCCTAGCCAGACAATAGTGTCAATTCTGTGGACTGTGAAACCCCTGGCCACAATGACTAAACATCAAAGGAAAGATACCAGAAATATGAAAAATCTAGAAAGTATACCACCAAAAGCTAATAAATCTCAAACTCTAGATCCTATAGAGCAAGAAGCCCTTGAAATGTCTGACAAGGAATTTCAAGTGATAATTCTAAGGAAGCTGAATGAGATACAAGAAAATTCAGCTGAAAAACCTGATGAAATGAGGAAAAGTATACAGGACCTGAAAGAAGAAATGTACAAGGGAATAAATGCCCTGAAAAAGAATGTAGCAGAGCTTAGTGAACTGAAGAATTCGTTCAATGAAATAAAAAACACAACAGAGAGTTTAACCAGCAGGCTTGCAGAAGTAGAAGAGAGAACTTCTGACCTTGAAGATGGGCTGTTTGAAATAACACAGGCAGACAAAAAAAAAAAAAAGAAAAGAAAGAGAAAAAGAATTAAAGGCAGTGAAGAAAATCTGAGAGAGATATCAGACAACCTTAAGTGCTCAAATATCCAAGTCATGGGT
>NW_007733383.1:0-1719 GCF_000696425.1 Galeopterus variegatus | reverse complement strand
ATAAAACAAACTCTATTAGACCTAAAGAAGGAAATAGACACTAATACCATAATAACAGGTGTCCTGAACACCCCTCTGTTGTTATTGGACAGATCATCTAGTCAAAGAATCAGCAGAGAAACACAAGATCTAAACAACATACTAGACCAATTGGACTTGGCAGATATCTACAGAACATTCTATCCACCAACCTCAGAATATTCAGTCTTCTCATCAGCATGTGGATCATTCTCCAGGATAGATCACATGTTAGGTCACAAATAAAATCTCAACAAATTCAAAAGAACTGGAATTATCTCATGTATTTTTTCAGACCACAATGGATTAAAATTAGAAATCAATAACAAANGTAGGGAAAGTGAAGATAAATGGTCAGGGTCCCTTGGGGGATTTGGAGTTTTGCCAAGCATTTGATGTGAATATGCTCATGCACCCAGGTGTTCCTGGGTTGTCTGACTCATACGCGGGTGTTCTGGGTTATGGGACTTAAGTATAAAGGATGAACAGCTCTCTGACCCACAGTGACCCTCTGCCCCCTGGGATGTGTGTGTGTGTGTGTGTGGAGGGGGGGGGTGATGCCATGGGGAATCTGCTACTGTTGCTGCAGACTGTTGCTACCAGGGCCCCCAGGACCCTCCAGGAGGCCACCACCAGTGCTGCTGGAGGCTGCTGTAAGTTGCTGCTGCTGCTGCCATTGATTGCTGAGGAAGCTGAGGACTGAGCTCATGTCATCTGCCAATGGCTCCCAGGATCTTTCCCATTAGCATGGACCTGCATGTGAGGGGTCTGGTGACCCAGCCTGGCATATGAGGGATCTATGACTCAGTCCATAGAATGGGTTTGAAGGGTCGTGGGCCCTAGCCATAACAGTACACTGTGAGACACCTCGCTGGGGACCCTTCAGTTCTGTTGNAAGAGAGAATCTTAAAAGCTGCAAGAGAGAAGCATCAAATTACCTATAAGGGAGCCCCAATTAGACTAACATCAGACTCTTCATTGCAAACCCTAAGCCAGAAAGGAATGGGATGATATATTCAAAATACTAAAAGACAGAGATTGCCAGCCAAGAATACTGTAACCCATAAGGATATCCTTCTGAAATGAAGGGCAAATACTATATTTCTCAGACAAACAAACACTGTGGGAGTTCACTACCACATGACCACCCTTACAAGAAATTCTCAAGGGAGTACTGGGTTTGGAACCTGAAAAATAACTACCACTGCCATTAAAAACCCAAGAAAAATCGAAACCCACTAATATAATAAAAATGGCATTCATGAAGAGAAAACAAACAAAAGGCTATCTATAACCCAGGGAACCAACAAATACAGAAAACAAACAGTAACTCAGAAAGAAAGGAACAAAAGACACCTAAGACATCCAGACAATAATCAATAAAATGCTAGGATTAAATCAACAATTTTCAATAACAACTCTTAATGTAAAAGGCTTAAATTCCCCAATCAAAAGACACAGACTGGCTGACAGGATTAAAAAGGAGGACCCAATTATATGCTGCCTTCAGGAGACCCACCTCACTGATAAAGACTCACATAGACTAAGAGTGAAAGGATGGAAAGATTTACTATGCAAACAGAAATGAAAAACGAGCTGAAGTAGCTATTCTTATATCTTATAAAATAGACTTTAAACTTAAAACCATAAAAAGAGATGATGAGGGCCACTACATAATGATAAAAGGATTGATCCATCAAG
>NW_007733382.1:111477-112080 GCF_000696425.1 Galeopterus variegatus | reverse complement strand
TCGAACCCAGGCCGCCTGGGTGGAAACCAGGAATCCTACATTTGCTTTATTCATTTTAGTATTCTCCACATTTTTTTATTGTTGTATTGTTTTTAATTTTTTTTTTCAATATTTTTGATCCAGGGTTGAATCCATGAATGCAGAGCCCTCAGACACAGAGGGCCGGTCGCAACCTCCTTTCCCACAACATTCTTCCTGAAGTTTTATGGGTGAATCTACAAACCTTCCAATCTCAGCTGCTAATATTCTTGGAAACACATATCTCTTCTCCTTCTTTTATTCCAAGCCCCAAATCCTCTGTACAGCCATTGCCATCTGTCTCAGTCCAGTGGGCTGCTATAACAAAATACCGGACAGGGTGGCTTATGAACAACAGGAATGTGTTTCTCATATTTCTGGAGACTGAGAAGTCCAAGATCAAGGCACCAGCAGGTTCAGTCTGGTTAGGCATACTTTCTGGTTCATAGACAGCCATCTTCCCTCACATGGTGGAAGGGGTGAGTGAGCTCTCTTGGGTTTCTTTTATAAAGGCACTGATCCCATTTATGAAGGTTGTGCCTCCTAATACCATCACATTGGGGCTTAGGATTTCAACTTATGAAT
>NW_007733382.1:109174-111312 GCF_000696425.1 Galeopterus variegatus | reverse complement strand
TTTTTGTTACACTTCCCTCTCTGTAACAGAGACAAAGGAAGAAAGAATTACTCAAAGCACCGTGATTGCCATGAAAAGCTCGAAGTGACTGCACTTCAGCAACTCTCCTGTTAGAGGGAGAAAGCTGAATGTGACGGCCCTGATTCAAAGCTAGCTTCTCTTTTTTATTGTAAAGACAAGGAAGTTTCACAAGAAAAATCAGTTGATTCAATGACGCCGATGTGGGGCCTGAACCCAGATCCCTGAGATTAAGAGTCTCATGCTCTCCCGACTGAGCTAGCCAGGTGTGGTGGCACATGCCAGTCGTCCCAGCTACTCGGGAGGCTGAGGCTGGAGGATCGCTTGAGCCCAAGGGTTCTGGGCTGGAAATGCACTGTGCTGACCAAGTGTCCACACTGCTTGGCATCAATATGGTTTCCACACTGGGAGTCGAACCCAGGCCGCCTGGGTGGAAACCAGGAATCCTACATTTGCTTTATTCATTTTAGTATTCTCCACATTTTTTTATTGTTGTATTGTTTTTAATTTTTTTTTTCAATATTTTTGATCCAGGGTTGAATCCATGAATGCAGAGCCCTCAGACACAGAGGGCTGGTCGCAACCTCCTTTCCCACGGCATTCTTCCTGAAGTTTTATGGGTGAATCTACAAACCTTCCAATCTCAGCTGCTAATATTCTTGGAAACACATATCTCTTCTCCTTCTTTTATTCCAAGCCCCAAATCCTCTGTACAGCCATCGCCATCTGTCTTAGTCCAGTGGGCTGCTGTAACAAAATACCAGACAGGGTGGCTTATGAACAACAGGAATGTGTTT
Organism: Galeopterus variegatus; assembly: GCF_000696425.1. Taxonomy (NCBI): domain Eukaryota; kingdom Metazoa; phylum Chordata; class Mammalia; order Dermoptera; family Cynocephalidae; genus Galeopterus; species Galeopterus variegatus. The sequence goes on along the minus strand of NW_007733382.1, from coordinate 110,497 downwards.
CTCATATTTCTGGAGACTGGGAAGTCCAAGATCAAGGCGCCAGCAGGTTCAGTCTGGTTAGGCATACTTTCTGGTTCATAGACAGCCATCTTCCCTCACATGGTGGAAGGGGTGAGTGAGCTCTCTTGGGTTTCTTTTATAAAGGCACTGATCCCATTTATGAAGGTTGTGCCTCCTAATACCATCACATTGGGGCTTAGGATTTCAACTTATGAATTTGGGAGGACACAAACATTTAGTCTATAGCAGTATACTCGTCATAAACTTTACCTTTTTTTTCTAATGGAGAATATGTGATATTTCTTTCAATAAAGTTATGTCATCTAGTTGCTATTTCATCTCGATTTAAATTGGCTTCTTGGATCCATCTTCCCCTTCAAAAATGGGCAGGGCTTTCCGTTTAGCAGGATAACTTTGAAAAACCTCAAACCCAATGATGGCACCTTTGGGAAGAAAAGGAGTGGTAATCACACCTGAGCCCAAGCTTCCTCTCAGAATGCCTGTCACCAACTGGAATTGGAAATGTTCCCTTCACTGGTGACTTTGTTTGTGTTTGAGCATTGCTTCATTTATGTTTCAATATTACATTAGTTCTTTCTGTCATTAATTATCCCTGTAGATTTTACACAACTTAGACTCAATCTCTTCTTACATCTAATGATTTATAAAGTATCCCGGTTGTAAAGTCCTGTGCTTCAGTTCCACTTTTTAAGGTATATGAGGACCTCGAATTGGTTTAGATAAAAATCTGATTTTCTTATGTCTCAGAAGTTGCATGGAAATGCTACATTATTGTTACTAAATAGGTTTCAAAACTCACTTAAATTTCTAAACCTCCATTTTTGTAAAATAGGGATAAAAAAACTTTACTTCCTTGGATTGTTTAGAGGACTAAAAACTTAATGTACTTTGTATCTGGCTCATCTCTGGAAATCAGTAAATTTTTGCCTGCAGAAATTTGAAGTTATTCAATACTTATAATTATTCTTGTTATACTACATTTTTATAAATAAAATCAAACAGTCTCAAGGCCAACACACCAAGGTCGGCTATAAATCCATAGTAGTCACATACCATTGTTCTCTCCTTTTTTCCCATTGATTTCTCTAGTGCGAGTAACCATCAGAAACAAGAGGAAGCTTGAGTCCCTGCATCCCTGATCTTCCTCCTGTCACCCAGGCTGCTGTGAAGTGTACTTGGAATACCTGTTGCTGCAGGAGGGCTGCTCAAGCACATCATGGGGGCTGCCATAGGTAAGGAGAAGGTCTTATTGCCAGGTCACATGCTAAATGCTTTTACACATTTACACCCTTGTTTTCATTC
>NW_007733382.1:99433-108878 GCF_000696425.1 Galeopterus variegatus | reverse complement strand
AGGTCTTATTGCCAGGTCACATGCTAAATGCTTTTACACATTTACACCCTTGTTTTCATTCTCACAAAAATAACCCTGAGACCAGGAGATGGAGGTACAGAGAAGTACAGTCAATTGCCCAAGGTGACCCAGCTGCTATGTACAAAGCTGGGCTTCCAGCCTTGCTTGCCAGCTCCAGAATTCTGCATGTTACATGGGAGGCACCTGTAACAATCCTCACGTCTCCGTGGACCCTCTCACTATATCTGGGGGTCCAAAATTCCCCAATCTTGCCATAGCTCATCTTCTGTTTGGAAGATCTCTTAGAACATCCATCATCTTCTTCTTGGCATGTCTATACCTTCCAAACAAAGGCCTGAAGAGAATCACCTCTAGCTTTGTCCTGACTCCAAAAAAAAGGCATTTAAGCCACCCTAGTGGCCTCACAGAAGAAAGCCCAAGCCTAGAGGATTGCGGTCTTTCCAATGATAGGAAAGGAAAGGATTCCTTTTGTGTCATCTCTTCCAAACAATCTGCCCTAGCACAAACAGAATACATTACTGTCATGGGTAATTTCAGTATTAAATTATTAATCATCTTCCTGCCTCAGAATTGTTCACTGGCTCTGAATATTAAATTCATTCCAGAACTCCCTTGTTGGCAAGTATGTTGGCCTCTTGATATTCTTTTTTATTTCTCCATAAAGACTAGAAAAACGACAGCTTGGATTTACTACTTTAAATACATTAAGTAGACATAAACGAGGAAGATATTTGGAATAATACGTAAGACTACAAAATGAATTTCCTAAATCCCAGGAAAAATGTGGTTTCCAGGTATCCTTCTGTTTGGTCCTCTAAGTTTCTTCCTTGAACGTCAAGACCAGGACTCATTTCTGGATTCAATCTATGAAGCTGGTTGGGTCTAGGGTAGGGCGGCAGGAGGTAAAAATGTGTATATACTTCCTATTTAATAGCTTTATTATGTGACATGAAAATAGTACATTCTAAGCTTTTGAAATTCTTCAATAAACGTGTATCAGAAGGTTGGTTATCTTTTTAGAAATCCTTGTAAAAGTGATTTAAATAATTCAACAATATTATAATTTACTTAGCATATCAGGGGAGTAGAAGAATATGAACACATTTACAGGTAAATACCTCTTTTGAAAAGAAGTAATAAAATGAAGGAAAAATGGAAATTATAACTCCAGAGTCTTGACAATATTTGTATTAAATAAATAACTAATAAAGTTCAGTATTTCCAAATATGGGTATTTATGTCCTTCATTGTCATGAGTATTATATGAGGAGCTAGAATTTGAATTATGTTTGGAATAATTGCTAATAACGTTGGCAACTTTTTCTGCAATTTTTGAAGAGACTGCAGATAATTAGAGGGTTAAGGTACTGGGATGAAAAGCAGAGTACCTGCTCCAAAATGCACATACCCCATAGTCAGGAATTCTCCAGAAAGTACAGTTGTCCTAACATAGCAGCAGCAAGAGATTTGGAATAATACGTAAGACTACAAAATGAATTTCCTAAATCCCAGGAAAAATGTGGTTTCCAGGTATCCTTCTGTTTGATCCTCTGACTAAGTTTCTTCCTTGAACGTCAAGACCAGGACTCATTTCTGGATTCAATCTATGAAGCTGGTTGGGTCTAGGGTAGGGCGGCAGGAGGTAAAAATGTGTATATACTTCCTATTTAATAGCTTTATTATGTGACATGAACATAGTACATTCTAAGCTTTTGAAATTCTTCAATAAACGTGTATCAGAAGGTTGGTTATCTTTTTAGAAATCCTTGTAAAAGTGATTTAAATAATTCAACAATATTATAATTTACTTAGCATATCAGGGGAGTAGAAGAATATGAACACATTTACAGGTAAATACCTCTTTTGAAAAGAAGTAATAAAATGAAGGAAAAATGGAAATTATAACTCCAGAGTCTTGACAATATTTGTATTAAATAAATAACTAATAAAGTTCAGTATTTCCAAATATGGGTATTTATGTCCTTCATTGTCATGAGTATTATATGAGGAGCTAGAATTTGAATTATGTTTGGAATAATTGCTAATAACGTTGGCAACTTTTTCTGCAATTTTTGAAGAGACTGCAGATAATTAGAGGGTTAAGGTACTGGGATGAAAAGCAGAGTACGTGCTCCAAAATGCACATACTCCATAGTCATGAATTCTCCAGAAAGTACAGTTGTCCTAACATAGCAGCAGCAAGAGACACAGGTGACATTTCCAGGTGTCTACCCATAATGGTTTTTGCCAAGACATCTGAATTCTATCCAAAGCCTGGCTGCGGCTCCCATGGAGTGTATACCACTCAGATCTGCACCACACACTTTATAGAGAGTTTCGAAGGACTCTTTCGTAATTCAGTAATGCACAAGTGGTGCCTTCTGATAGATATCCCACGTGGATTCTGCTCTATGCCACCTTCTCGTATGATGAGGTCTTTTTGTCTCTTCTTTTGTCTTCCTTTGTTCCATTTTGCTCAATGTTAGCATCTCTCTCATTCATTTTTTTGTGAACAAATGTATCTTTGTCTTTTGTTCTCTGTATCTTTTACCCTTATGCTGGGCTTTTGTGTTAGTTTTTTCTCTTTTTTTTTTTTTACCAGTTTGCATTTTTCAAGGCGTCATTTCTCTCCCTGAATCTCTTCACTGTTTGTTTTTTGTTGATAATGGCTGAGTAAGCTAAATCTTCACGGAAATCAACCAGAGAAAAATTAATAATGTGGCACACACCAGGAGCTCCTGAGTGTGGAATTACTGACTCAGGCTCAGGTACGGAAGCAGAGAATCCTAATTCAGAATACAGAGGTAGGTAAGTTGATGGATTGTAAGGTGAAATTATTCTGGGCACAGTTTTGGTTTGGGGGTACCAAATAGCCACAAGAACACTTTTACTTTATTCGTGGTACTTAGATTAAAGGCCATCTAATTTTCCCCCAAATTGTCAATCTCCACAAGATATATTCAAAAGAAAGCAGATATTACGTGCTTTTGCTTTTAATCCTTAAATAAAATCAAATATATAGTTGCCTTTGTACTTGCAGGAGTAGTTGAGAGACTTGCAGCATTTTAAAGATTCAGATATAATAGTTGATCTTGATTTAGGAAACAATACTACACTTTTGTTTGTTTGTTTCCTTGTTGTACATAGGTTTTACGAAAAGATGGCTTCTTTGTCTCATTTCAATTTTTTTTTTTTATTACTACTTGGTTTCTTTGTTGTTGTTACAGTCATCCTAAAACATTTATATAAAACTTGTCCTCAAAGGAGCTCAAATCATATTACAAACTTAAATTACCAAATAGAGATTAATCTTCACAATGCCCATGTGAGGTAGCTGGAGCTTCAGTAATTAAAATATTGAATAGGTATAGTGCTACGGCTCATATGGAAAGCACTGCACTGGGAAAACAAGAAACAAAGGAAGTCATGAGCTCATTATTTCAATTGCAAAAAGAAATTATGAGATTACAAGCAATTATCTGAGATAGTTATCTCAAAACAAGTATGAACTAAACCCACCCACTTACAAAAAACCCAGCCACTTACAAAATCTATAGCTCTGGCTATAAGCTATTTCCAGAGAAAGGAACTATTTTACTATTCTCAAAAAATATATATATATAATGAATACAGCCTATATTTGTGAAGGACTTAATACTTTTATCTACGCATTTATAATCCTATTTTTTCTTTACACAGCATTATGAGACTGGCAGGCAGGAATTAATGTCCTAATTTGACAAATGAAGCAACCAAGGCTTGAGAGAGAATGCTACACAGCTAGAAATAAGCATATTTTCTGTTTCAAGCCCAGTGCTCTTCTCACTACAGTAGAGTACGTCAATCCCATGGGTGCCAGTGGAACTCTCACAGGATTTTGCTACAGTTGCCTCATATATATATAGATTGGTGTTTCTTTTTTTTAATTGTGCTAAAAAAACACATAAAATAAAATTTACCATAAGTGTACAGATCAGGAGCGTTAAGTATATTCACATTCCTGGGCAACAAATCTCCATCTTCCATCTTGCAAAACTGAAACTCTGTATCCTTTAAACAATAACTCTACATCTCCAATGCCCCTCAGTCCCTGTTAGCTGTCATTCTACTTTCATGTCTATGAATCTGCCTGCACTAGAAACCTCATATAAGTGGAATCATGTTGTTCTGTGACTGGCTTATTTTACTTAGCATTAAGCCTCAAAGTTTGGTCACGTTGTAGCATGTGTCAAATTTCCTTCTTTTTTGAAGATTAATAATATTCAGTTGCATGTAAAAACCACATTTTGTTCATCCAGTCATCCATCCATGGATACTTTGGTTACTTTCACATTTCAGCTATTGCAAATAATGTTGCTGTAAACAGTGTATGAATATCTCAGAGACCCTCTTTTCATTTATTGTATTCCCAGTAAAGGGATGGCTGGATCATAAGGTAATTCTGTTTTTAAATTTTTGAGGAACCCCCCCATACTGTTTTCCACAGAGTCCACATCATTTCCATTTCCACCAGCAGTGCACAGGGGTTCCATGCCCCACGTCTTTTCTGAGGAGATGTAAGGGGAAGCATTTCAGAAAGGGAAAAAAAAAACAAAAAAAAACAAATCAAAGCGAGAAGAATAAAATATTGATGAGAGTAGTAATACAGATCAAAGTACCATTTAAAAAGGAGAAGTAATAAGGAAAGGAAAATGGTATGGAGGTTCCTCACACAATTGCAGATAGATCTACCATATGACCCAGCTATCCCCCTGCTGGTAATATACCCAGAGGAATGGAAATCATCAAGTTGAAGGTATACCTGTTCCCCAGTGTTCATTGCAGCACTATATACAATAGCTAAGAGTTGGAACCAGCCCAAATGTCCATCTTCAGATGAGTAGATACAGAAAATGTGGTATATCTACACAATGGAATACTACTCAGCTATAAAAAAGAATGAAATACTGCCATTTGCAATGACATGGATGGACCTAGAGAGAATTATATTAAGTGAAACAAGTCAGGCACAGAGAGAGAAATACCAAATTTCTCACTTATTTGTTGGAGCTAAAAATAAATAAATAAATAAACAAAAAAAATGGGGGGGGAGAAGACATAACAGTTACAATTCCTTGAAATCAATATGGCAAGCATACAGAAAGGACATTGTTGGGAGGGAGGGGGAGAGGGAGGAGGGAGGGAAGTTTCGGTAATTGGCCACAATAATCAGCCACATTGTATATTGACAAAATAAAATAAAATAAAATATTTAAAAAATAAATAAAATTAAAATTAAAAGATAGTGAAAAGAAGAAGAGATTAAGAGAGTAAAAATTGATTCAGATTTTGTTTTAAAATCATTTCAGAAAAGTTCAAGAACTAATTTGGGCCTAGCTTGATCTAACCTTTATTTGAATTCCAACATGAGAAGGATTCCCCACTTTTCTGTAGACCCCAGATTCTGGGATGCAGGATGTAAGTCTTTCACTTCTCTGTTTCCTGTGGCCACCTCAGATGTGCCGCACTCAACACAGCTGTCTAATGAATGACAAGAGCTCATTGGATAGCTGTAGACCGAACTTTCCATCACAATTGTGGTTTCTGTTTGGGAAAGGTCAACTGTGGAAGCCCACCCTGTCTGCAGAACACAGATTTGTATGACCTCACTTGAATGTTCTGGCCATCCTTAGATCCTGGGACTGATTGATGTCTAATGCCATCGTCTATGGAAAAACTGGACTAATACATATTCCCTCCAGCAGTGTATGCTGTTAATTCTTCCCTGACACCCTAATTCATGCACACTGAGATTTTGCCCGGTTTCTTGGTCTTCATAGGAAATAAAATACTTTCTTTGAGTCCATCTCAGAGGCATACAGGTAAAATGCTCTGAATGGGAGGGGAGGCCGATTCTGAAGCATGTGCAGGTTTTCATGTTGCAAATATTCCCACTGTAACTGAATTCAAGCTACCGACCTAAGATGATTGAACACAAAGTGGAAAAGAAATATTAACAATAAGAAGGTGCTCAGAAACTCAGTGTGAGCTGGCTCCTTGTTCATAGGTCTAGGGTTCCTGACTACTGTTCTGAGATGCTGCAGAGAGTCTGTGGAATCAGAGTACCTGGATTTGCCTAAAGCCTTTGGCAATTCCAGCTGGGTAACCTCGGGCATGCCAGCCAAACTCTCTCAGACTCAGGTTCCATATATTGCAAAATGTGTTAGTGATTAACTGTTTATGAGATTTATATGTGAACTTGTACATATATATATGTACACATACACACAGGGTTCTTCAAAACGTTCATAAACAGATTTGTATTATCTTTTAATTCTATTTGTCTACTAACTCTTTGAAGTACCCCCATACACATATATGTGTAAAATGTCTGACAGACAATACATATTAATTTTCCTCCATCCCATGCTTAATTTTCACATGCAGATGCTGTCTACTTGCCTGCTGGGATTTCTTCATTTGAGTTGCTGAAAGAAACACATTATACTAGCCACTGCCTGTTCTTTTCCTGTTCCTGTAACTGTTTGAATTGCTTTCCCTTCAGCAATTCACAGGTGTAGTGTGCTTCCCAGTTTCATCAGCCTCTCTGTTTTGAACTGAATTGTGTCCCCTCAGAGTCATATGTTGAAACTGTCTCCCCTAAAATGATAGGAGATAGAATCTTTAAGAATAAGGGTGGAGTCCCAATCCAATCTCACTGGTGTCCTTATGAAAAGAGGAAGAAATACCATGGATGTGTGAGCAGAGGATAGGCCATGTGAGGACACAGCAAGAAGGCACCACCCTCAAGCCAAGGAGAGAGGCCTCAGGAGGAACCCACCCTGCTGACACCTTGATCTTGGACTTCCAGCATCCTGAAATGTAAGATAATAAATCTCTGTTGTTTAAAACAGTCTGTGTACTTTGTTATGGCAGCAGAGCAGATTAAGACTCTCTTTGACAATAGTAATGATCCGAGATTAGGGATTCCTAGTCCTTCAGTGTGGCTCTCTGCTCATCACACCCCTTCTACCTGAGCCCTGTGCACTGGAGGTTAGAGGGATCTGGAGAATATGGAAACAGGAATTGCGGCTGGACCCACTGCAACACATTGCTTCTCAGCACTCTTGATTCACTCAGACCTCTGTCAGCTTTAACAATGCCCAGCTTTAAGCTTTAATTTTGCTTATTAAATGATGATTGGAGAAACATTCCATGTTATTGCTATACAGTTAGACATCCAAGGACCTGCTCAATCTAAGTCAAGTGCGTAGGAAGAAATAACACATATATTACCCTGTTCTTTTTTTTTTTCTTTTTTATAGATGATGATTATATAGAGGTACGGTAATGAATCAGATATTTTTGATTTCCTGGAATTTGGATAGACTGCAACAGAAAGCTCTTCTGTGTTTACAAAATGCTCACTGTTGTAACAACAGAATTCCTCACATCTTCCAAAAATCTAAGCCCCACAAATGTTGATATTCACTGCCATGGATATATTTTTTAATGTTCAGGTTGTCTAGGGTCATTTTTAGAAAATAGTTGTTAAAATGCATGCCACTAATGAAACTAAAATCATACAATCTTTTAAATGTCTCATTCATTTTAATAAGCAAAATTTTTTACCTATCAAAAAATAAGAAATGAACAATGATTAAATTAGATCAAAGAAATATCACTAGGGAGGTAGAAATTTAGAAATCTTCAATTCTCATAAGGAAAAAAAATTAAAGCCTTATTTTATTTTAAAAAATATAAATTGCGAGGCAAAATTTAAAGAAATACATTTTTTAAAAAAAATTCTATCATCTCTCTTAAAAATATATACTAGAATCAAATATGTTAGTAGTATATATATCTGTATCAAATATGCACACACATATTACTAATCACAGAAAAACTGTTCAAAGTTACTAGTAATTCAAGTAATGCCAATTCAAATTCAAATTAAATTATTTTTTCTGCCACAAAATTTACAAGTATACTTAAAGATAAACAGGTAATATCAGCATTATATGAATGGGTGTAGGAAAGAGGCACTGTAAGTTAGTTGATTTCTTGCATAGGGACAAGTGGCAAGAGATATAAAAGTTGTAAAAATATTGCATTTTTGTGTGTCCATAACTCAGCAACTCTATTTTAGGGAATATATCCTATTGAATAATGATACCTGTGCACTACTATTTAGCTGTAAAAACTTAGAGCATTGCTTGCAATATGGAAACTTGGGAAACAGTCTAAATCCCTACTACAGGAGGTTAGCCTAGCCAACGTACGATGCAGGCATAAGAGGTGTGCGGTACACCACCCACTCATGAAGCAGTAGAATAATCTCCAGTCGATAGAGTGTAATACCCTGAGGACAAGAGCATACTTGTTTCATTTACTAAAGTGAATAAAGACTAATTAGTCACATGGCGAGTGCCTGTGTTATACTAAGAAAAACTTTGTTCAAAAACAGTAGAAATGATATGAACTGATAAAAACATAAAATACATATTTGTCCATTAGTTCATTTGGCAAGAATTTATTGAGCCATTACTATATGACAAAAACTGAGCTCTGGGACACAGCAGAGAAGAAAGCAGGCCAGCGCCTGCCCCTCTAGAGCTTAGAATTTAAGAAAGAAACAAAGAAACACTTGATAATAATAATCCCATCAGGTTAGGCTGAATGACAACTGTGATAAGTATTATAAAGGGGAGAGACAGATGCTGGCAGCCAAGTCCCCACCTCGTGGAGAGTCTAACCCTAGACACCTGGAGATGTGTCCCTGTGATAGCTCAGGGTCCAAAAACAGACAGGAGACTGCTGGGGGGTAAGCTCCTGATTTTGGCTGATGTCCCAAGGCTGCCCACTGTCCTGCAGCCCAGGCCTTCTGTGAAATCCCCGTTTGGGCTGAAGCTACTTCTACTTGTGTTTCTGTCACCTGCAACTTAAAGAGCCCTCCCTGAAATCCTCTCCAGCCTCGCCACCACACCACCCAACCATGTCTGAATTCTTTACTTTCAGCAACAGGTTATAAATTTCAAATAGTAATTTCTTTTTCAAATAAATAAAAGAATGATAAACTGTGATGACTGCCACTTCCTCAGGCTTTTGTCCACCTTCTCTCCTCTCCTCCAAGCCTCATCACAGCCTCTATTCTTCACATCCACAGGGGACCTGTGGCCTAAGCTCTGGAACCCAATAGTACCCCCAGGCCCACCTCCAACGACAGTTCATTAAAAGTAATGAGGGTGGGGCCGGCCCGGTGGCGCACTGGATAGTGCGCTGCTTGGGAAGCACGGCAGTGCTCCCACCCGAGGGTTCAGATCCCACATACAGACCGGTTCCCGCTCACTGGCTGAGCGAGGTGCAGGAGCAACGCCGAGGGTTGCAATCCCGTTGCCGGTCCCCGGTCCGGTACGGGGGCGACACTGAGGGTTGTGATCCGTTG
>NW_007733382.1:67502-98457 GCF_000696425.1 Galeopterus variegatus | reverse complement strand
AAAAACACAAAAAAAAAAAAAAAAAAAAAAAAAGTAATGAGGGTGAGTTGCCCATGGCATAGTCCTGGGTGATGGATAAGGGGGCACTGAGTGGAGTCTGCTTTTGAAATACTCAAAAAATAAGATGTTGTTGAAAGAAATAAAATGTGGCAAATTCAGCTAAAGAAAAATTCCCTCCACTCTGCATAGTCACATGTCTGAAGACTCTCAGTAAACTTGAGACCATCCCAAGGGCAAACATAGTAGCCACATGCTGGAAATGGCAAGGACACATGAAGGAAGGAGCCAGGTCATGGAGTCACACTGGAGGCACGTCCCTCTGTCCAGGAACACTGGGGTTGAACAGGGACAATCTGGCTCCACAGGAAATCTATGGAATGCTAGGACATCATCCATTTGGACTGATTTCTCCTGATCACTTGGGACTAAAAATTGGGGCACTGAGTTAATGCCTGCACGGGTGAGACCCTTCTGTCCTCTTCCCCTGCCACCCAGATGGATCAGATACAAACAAGGGAAGTACATTCAGGGGAGGAAAGTCATGTGATATGGTAACAATCACCAATAGCATAAATCAGTGAGAAGATCAGACAGAACATAGACTATGAAAACCCTGAATTGCCTACAGTGGAGACCAGTTTTCTGAATTTACAAATACTGTGTTTGGCAGCAATAAATAAAATCCGAACATTTCAGCCACTTTGTTTGAGGATACAGTAGACTTTCCCAACAATGAAAGTCCCCTTCTGAATTTACAAATACTGTGTTTGGCAGCAATAAATAAAATCCGAACATTTCAGCCACTTCGTTTGAGGATACAGTAGACTTTCCCAACAATGAAAGTCCCGTAACCTTCAATTCCATGGAGTGATGATGGCTTGCTTTTGAAGAACTGACACAGTCACTCAAAGATGCACCCAAACGCTTTAAATTCCAAGTGACTGACACCAACATCATCTTAAAAGTACCTCAGAAGAATGTAAAACAACTTTTGAAGGAAATAATGGATAGTTTGGATAAATACATTTAACTTCAGGAAAGCCTGAATTTGTTCCTCAAGAGACTGGAATGGAAAGAAAGAGTGAAGGAGCTAAAGGAAAAGAAAAAATAAATGCTTGGAAACTCGAACACACAAGTGAAACCCACTGTAGATAATAGAGCCAAAATGTTCTGAATAAAACCATGTGAAAATGTTGTTTGTCAGTTCTTTTTAGAGAAGATTACATAGATGATAGAAACTTGGAATTAGACAAAAAGAGTGAATCAAGTCATGGAGACCACCTAGACTGTCCAAAAGTAGTTGATCTGAAGAAATTCATTGATGCTGCTAATTTGAGTGTTTCCTTCAAAGTAAAATTAATCAATAATTAATAACTTTCCAAAACAGAAATCACAGGTCCCAGATGGAGTCACCGGTGAATTCAACCGAACATATAAGGAAGAAATTATACCAATTGTCTACAATCTCCTTCAGAAAATAGATGCAGAGAAAATACTTTCTAACTCATTTTATGAGGCCAGCATTACCCTAATACCAATTCTAGATAAAAACATTACAAGAAAAGAAAACTACAGAACAATACCTCTCATAAACAAGAGATGTAAAATCCTCAACAAAATATTAGCAAAGATAAAAAAAAATGTAAAAATAATTATACACAATTAAAAGGTATGATTTATTCCAGATATGCAAGTCTGGTTCAACATTTAAAAAAAAATCAATCATTGAATCCATAACATCAACAGACTAAAACAGAAAAATTATATGATTATATCAATAGAAACAGAAAAAGCATATGACAAAATCCAATATCTATTTATCATAAAAACTCTCAGAAAACTGGGAATGGAGAAGTTTTTCAATTTGATAAAAAGCATCTACAAAAACCTACACTGACATCATACTTAACGATGAGAAAATTGAAGCTTTTCTACTAGAATCAGAAGCAAGGCAATGATAGTTTCTCTTACTGCTTCATTTCAACATCCTACTGGGAGTTCTAGCTATTGCAACAAGACAAAAAAGAAGGAAAAAGAGATGCTACAGAAAAGCAATAAATAAAACTGTCATTATTTGCAGATGATAAAATTGTCTATGTAGAAAATCTGAAAGATTCAACAACAAAACTCCTGAAACTAATAATTGAGTATATTAAGGTTGCAAGATATAAGGTTAACTTATAAAAGTCAATTTTTTAAAAATATGCCAGTAATGGTCTTTAAAGTTAAAAACATAATACCATTCATATTAGCACTAATAAAAGGGAAAGGCTTAGGTCTATAAGTCTATATAAGGAAAACTGCAAGATTATGACTAAAATAATTAAAGAATACATAAATAAATGGAGAGATATTGCATGTTCATGGGTAAGAAAACTCAGGATTGTGAAGATGACAGTTCCTCCCACCTTGATTTATAGATTTAATGTAATTCCAATAAAAATTCCAAACAATTTTTTTCAGGATACCAACAAACTGACTGTAAAGTTTATATGGAGAGACAAAAGACTCAGAACAGCCAAAATAATATTAAAGAAAAGAATGAAACTGTAGGATTGACACTACCCAACTTCAAGACTTACAGCTACAATAACCAAAAAAAGAGTGTGATATTGGTGAAAGAACAGGCAAATAGATTAATGGAATAGAATACAGAGCCCAGAAATAGATCCACATAAATATAGTCAATTTTGACAAAGGAGCAAAGGTGGAGAAAAGATAGTCTTTTATTTTTTTTTCCTTTTTGTCGTTTTTACTGGCTGGTAACGGGATCGCAACCCTCGGTGTCGCACCTGTACCGGGGACTGGCAATGGGATCGCAACCCTCAGTGTTGCGCCCGCACCGCGCTCAGCCAGTGAGCGGGAACCGGTCACCACATGGGATCCGAACCCTCGGCGGGAGCGCCACCGCGCTCCCAAGCGGCGCACCCTCCAGTGCGCCACCGGGCCAGCCCAAAGATCGTCTTTTTAACATAACAAACGGTGCTGGAAAAACTGAACATTGACATTGAAATAAAAAAAAAATGAATCTAGATACAGATTCTACATCTCTCTCTCTTTCTCTCTCTCTCTCTTGCACGCACACACACACACACACAAAATGACTCAAAATGAATTATAGACCTAAATGTAAAATGCAAAATTATAAACCTTCTAGAAAACAAGAGGGGAAAAATTTAGGTTACTTTGAGTTTGAAAAAGAGTTTTTAACTACAACATCAAGAGCACAACCTGTCAAAGTAAATTGATGTCAAGCTTAATTAAAATTAAAACCTTCTGCTCTGTTAAAGACGTTTTTAAGAGAATGAAAATATTTGGACAGATTTGGGAAAAATCTTTGTAAAACATATACATATAAAGGATATAAAGGACTGGATCCAAAATATGGAAAGAACTCTTAAAACTCAGCAATAAAAAACAAACACACAAAAAACCTACCCATGATAATGTGGACAGAAGACTTGACTAGATGCTTTACCAAAGACATACAGATAGCAAGTTATAACTATGAAAGCAAGCTCAATAGCATATGTAATTAGAAAATTGCAAATTAAAATAAGAAGATAGCTCTACACACCTAGTAAAATGGCTAAATTCCCAAACACTGACAGCACAAAATGTTGATGAGGATGTGGAGCCACAGAAACTCTCACTCATTCCGAGTGGAAATGCTAAATGGGAGAGCCACTTTGGAAGACAGCTTTGTACTTCATTACAAAGCTAAATATAAACTTACCATATGATCTTGCAACTGTGCTCCTAGATATTTACCCAAGAATCTTCAAAACATACAAAAACCTTCAGTTGAAGGTTTATAGAGAGCAGCTTTATTCATGATTGCCAAACATGAAAACAGCCAAGATGTGCTTCATTTTTTTTTATTTCAATGTCAATTAACTGTGGTATATCCAGAGAATGGAATATTATTCTGCAATAAAAGGAGCTATCAAGCCATGAAAAGACATGGAGGAATCCTATAAGCATATTTTAAAGAAGCCAGTCTGTAAAGGATACATACTAATGTGTGGTTCCAACTATATGACTTTCTTGAAAAGGCTAAACTATGTGGAGAGTAAAAAGATCATTGGTTGACAAGGTTTTGGAGGAAGGGGGGATCGATAGGTGGGAAAGAGGATTTTTTAGGGCAGTGAATCTATTGTGTATGACACTCTGATGGTGGATACATGGCATTATGCATTTGGAAAAAACCCTAGAACTGTACAATTTATAGATTGAAATGTAAGGTAAACCGTGAAATTTAATTAAAAATGTATATGATAATGATGTATCAATACTGGCTAATCAATATAATAAATGTAGAGCATGAATGCAAAATGGTATTGATAGAGGAATCAGGGATGAGGGAATATATGGGAACTCTATGTACTTTTTGCTCAGTTTTTCTGTAAACCTAAAACTGCTCTAAGAAATGAAGTCTATTAATTACCAAAAAAAAAAAAAAAGCTTTAAGGAGAAAACTAAGGCATATTTTTAAAATGTTCTTTATATGTGTGAAGAAAATTAATTGAACAATGAGCTTGCAGGTCTAATGAAAATCTCCAAACTGAGCAAGCATCTTTACGGTCTGAAAATTCACAGCTTGAAAGTAAGACTCAAAAGGTTCAGCTGAAGCTCCAAATACCTCCTGAGCTACATGAGGAATATGCACTGCGACACTGCAGAAAACCAACTGAGAAGGGAATTTTCCACTTACAAACAGAGAAGAAACTTTCAATGTGCGTGGAGACATCCGAAGCGCCACTGCTGCACGAGGATGGCTGAAGACCTAGAGAAGGGGCTGGGAGAACCGCTCCTTTCTGTTAATGCTGGAACATCTCCCATCAGGAAAACCTCAAGCACTTTGTTTGGCACCTTGTCAACTGAGAAGAATTATAATAAACTAAGGAAAGAAAATAGTCTTTCTATAGTCAACAGCAAAAATTGGCTTAAGCAGAGTTTAAATTCCCGCTTTCTCTAAGTGTCCCTTAAGCCCTTCCACAAGCAGCCCTGGGCGGAGGCTGGGGAGGGTCCGGGGTCTGCTGAATCAACAGTTCCCCCGGGGAGAAGGAGAAATTAACCCTGTTCACCCACATCCACAGCAGTACGTTTGCATGTTTGCTCCCTCCTTAAAATTAATTTTGACATGTCTTTTTAGTTTAACTGCTGTTATATGTACAATTGATGCTATATTTGCTTTTATTGAATTTTGTTTGATAGCATTATAGTTCCTAAGACAATGTTTTTTGGAGATAGGTGATGTTTTATACAATTCTAATGAATACATTATTTCCACTTTATTGGATCCTCTAGAGTTAGATGGTGCAAATATCTTATTTTGATTGAAATAAGAGTTACTCTACTACTGAAACCATAATTGAAGTTTGACCTGACCTGGCAGAGACATTTGCAACAGTAAAAACCATTTCTATATACTATGAGCTGTTGTTAGAAATCTGTAACTTAATATTATCTTACTAAATGGTGATTGTTTTTTTAAAAAAATAAACAGCACCTCCAAACAAACTTGATGGTATTTTATTAGTTTTGCACTAAATTCAAAGATTAATGTGTGTTACATTTTGAAAATGTTTGTTGTGTTTGTTTTGTAATTTCTTCTAAACTTTTTGTTATTTTATTTATGATAGACTTTGCTTAAAAGTTTCCAAATTTTATGGAATCAAAATAAAAGCTCTCTTTTTTGGGGGGCGGGGGAAGATGGAAGGAAAAAGGAGGAGCAGGAGGAAGAGCATGAATTCATGGCATGCCTGTAACTTTCCAGGAGTTATATTTGTGGTCATGAGATGAGGATCGAGAAAGACAACAAAATGTGAGACTTGCTCATCTCTGAATGTTGGAATGGTAAATGATTCCTTTTATT
This sequence comes from Galeopterus variegatus, assembly GCF_000696425.1. Lineage (NCBI taxonomy): Eukaryota > Metazoa > Chordata > Mammalia > Dermoptera > Cynocephalidae > Galeopterus > Galeopterus variegatus. Next base: position 92,579 of record NW_007733382.1, on the reverse strand, counting down.
TTTATTGCTTATTTTTATGTTCTAAGTTTCCTACAATTAAACAATATGAAGCTATTTTTTAAAAAACATTCCTGTCTATTTTCCTTAATATTTATACTGTTGAATGAATTTTCAAATGATAACGGTGCCGGTGAAAGAAGAACAAGATGTACAGAAAAGGTTGGAGTATTTTGGAATGTATGAGGCCACGTGATGCTGAGTTTCCAAGTACCTCTTAGTGCATCTACATCAATTTCATCTACATCAGCCTAAGGCTGTGAAGTTGAAGGACCAGTAACTTCGTGCCCTTTTTCACTACTCAAAAATTATTTTTATAAAAATCAAGAGAAAAAACAATCATGCGTGTTGGACCCCTTTATATGTGAAAAGATGTCACGGTCATCTCTAAGAAGGTGAGTCCAATGGAAGCCCAAGTTCTTAAGAATAAACCACAAGGGCTTAAATTAGACACATAACTTGCGGTTGTGGATTAATTTTGATGAAAATAGATAATATAAATCACACACAGAACAATGCTTCCTTTAACTGATCTTGGTGACTGAGAGAGTTCCACACAAATGACATCTCTAGATAACAGACATGTATGCTCTTTGAGTAAAGTCATTATTTTAACCATTTTGGATATGCTTTCTGATATTTTACAAGCTTCCCTGCTTTCTCATTCCAATCAATAATAATAAACAACTTCAATTTTTAGGATGCTTGTGGACCATAAATATTAGTATAAAAATTTAGACCATACATTAAAATAATGCTCTTTTTTATAATTACATCATATAGGTAATTTCCTTGAAAGAAAGGGACTCAAAAGAGTTGTGCTGGTTTATAAATTCTCACATGCATTTTTTAATGTTTTTCTTATTTTTTCCTTCCCCCTGCCTGGTTTTCAACACTTCTGTCTCTAGCAGCCACTTCTTAATTTGCTACTTCTAATTTAATCCTGAAGATTAAAAAAACTAAAAATCGTTTAAAAAATAAATATAGTATCACTACATCTAAAGCACACTAATGTGAATTTAACTGTATGCTGGACTGGGTCTTCTGTCCTGGAGCCAGGTCTCAATTTCCTTCTTTCTGAGCCTCACTGTGTGTTAGCATATGTGAATAAGCTGAGGGGTGACCAAATTTTAAAGTTACAGTAATGTATGTTACTATAATTTGAGAACAAGATTCTTAAGTCAAGTGTAAGGAAGCCACCTGCCTAACAGCTTAGACAAATTGAAAGCACTCTAGCAGGAGATGTAAACCCTGCCATGTATAACTTATTGCCCTTAAAGCCCAGGATCCTGCTGGCACAACAGCACCTGTGCCCACTGTGTATTGACCAGATTCAGTCACAGGGCCAAGGCCCAAATCAAGAAGCGGGTGTGGGTGTGGGTGTCCCAGGATCCTGCTGGCACAACAGCACCTGTGCCCACTGTGTATTGACCAGATTCAGTCACATGGCCAAGGCCCAAATCAAGAAGCGGGTGTGGGTGTGGGTGAGGGGTAAGGGGTGCCTGCCTCCAAGCAGAGGAACTGCAGGGTCACAAGCAAAGGACACGGATGCAAGGAGGGGTGAAGAATTGGGACCATTAATTCCACTGGCCTCAAACTCTATGCAACTTTGCCTTGTATGGGCAAAGACAAATTCCCACGGAAGCAACAGCTCAACTGTGCACACACAGAAATCCTTAGGCCCTCATATCTAAGTGTCTCTCCACAAAGCTAAGTTCTCTCACTTTCTTCTCTCTACCTGAAACAGCAGGTATTCATAGTTTGTCCTAGTCAGGCTTCCTTGATCCCGCTCAGCAACCATTTTACAAAGTATGTTCTTCCGACATTCACAGTGTTTACTTATAACCACAAATTCTATCATGGTGTTTAATGGTAAATTTTAAATGATATTTAAAAAATGGCAAACTGAGATTTTTTTCTACATGGATATCACAGTACAGTAAGTCAAAATTTACAGATACAGAGACTAGTAAGGCGGTTGTTGGAGCTATTCGTAATCCTAAAGCAATGACAAATTTAAATTATCATCAATATAAATTATAAACGGGTTGAACTTAACTTACTAAGTACTTAGGCTGACTATTCAATGATGCACATAGGCAAATGCGCTACCACAGCACCGCAGCCCGACGTTTTTGCACTGGAAACCCTGGGCAGAAGAGGCACTACTGTTACCTTCACCACATCCTCCCTTTTCTCTATTCTGGGACACAGAGTTTTTTTTTGTTCATCAGAAGTTAATCTAAAAATACTAGAAACACGAGAATATTTGTTTCATCTTCTTCAAATATTTTCTTTCTTTCTTTCTGTGAGTATATACTACATTGCTGCATTTCTGTCCTGCTGCTATTTGCCTGGGCTGCTCATTTTGGGGAGCTCCCCTTTACCATCCGGCCTGTGATCTCCTGCATTGCATAAAAAGCCCCTTGGATATTCATCCACACGTCCAAGTCCCAAATCACTTGGATTGCTATCTAAGCATCTAACCTGAGCTGAGTTGATCGATTTTGGTTTAATCCTAAACTCACAGATTGAGATTTGTAGACAGTCTAAACATCTTAATCACTATTTCCAGGAGCTAATCCTTAGCTCATTGACCTTCAAAATAAGCAGAAAACATTACCCCACCACACCCAGGCCAGATCACAAGGATCCCCTGCCGAGGCCCAAAGAACCCCTCCTTCTTTCCCCCATTGAACTGCCTATGCTCTTCCTGGTGACTGCTTTTTGTTTATTCTTCCTCCACCTAATTATGTGGATGCCTTTGTTGATGCCCTCCCAGGTCCTGACGGCTGGCCTTGTCCTCCTGCTGGGAGGACACTTCTTGCTTATTATGAGGGAACGAAGAACTGATAGCAACTTCTGGAAAAAAGAAACTAAAGTCTAGAAACCTGAGGGATGTGCTGAATATGCAGGGAGGGAAAAAGTTAGGGTTGGTGTTGGGGATGCTCACACACAGTAGATTCCTGCTGATTAACTGTGATGTTCTAGGACTTATAAACTGTTTTGTATATTATCATTTATTGTTTCCTTTTCTACACCATAAAACACATACTGCCCCTAGAGAACTAATTACAAGAAATTGTAACTATAACTCTATAAGCACACAAAAAGCTAAAATACAGATTTAAAAAAAAAATCAGCACAGATCATCTTCCCGTTGCATGATCGTTAAAACTGGAGCAAACAAACGTACATTTTAAAGCAGAACTAACTAAGTTGGCTGAAATTCCACCCCAGCATTGTTTTTGTGCTTTTACAAAAAAAAAAATCAGCACAGATCATCTTCCCGTTGCATGATCGTTAAAACTGGAGCAAACAAATGTACATTTTAAAGCAGAACTAACTAAGTTGGCTGAAATTCCACCCCAGCATTGTTTTTGTGCTTTTACATGCTTTCATTCTTATTTCAAATTGTCAGACGATGTTCATTTCATATTCATCCCATAAATATTTATGAAAATGTTTTCTTGTGCCATATTAACTAACCAAGTCGGTCACATTGTTCTGTATTTTTTTCATTTCAAAATTTATTTATTCAGCAAATATCTTTTAGCACTCCATGACATATTGTGTGGTAGAACAGAAAAATAAAGATAAATATAGCATACTCTATGTTCTAGAGGCATTCATGACTTACATAGAAGAATAACATCTATGCAAAGACCTATAAATAGTATCTGGTTATACAGTTTTGTAGAAGCACAGAAATTAGGGAAATACCTCATTCTGATGGTTTCAATGTAACTGATCTGCTTTCATGCAAAGTCAGAGGCAGGGAGTGATTATAGATAAGGATAAAATTTTTAGACATGTGCTGTAGACATGTAAGGAAACTTGCACTGCAATAAAAATGGGAGTTAATGTAGAATTATAAACAGAAATGGCAAACTGAGATTTTTTTCTACATGGATATCACAGTACAGTAAGTCAAAATTTACAGATACAGAGACTAGTAAGGCGGTTGTTGGAGCCACCCTGGTGAGAGAAAGACAAGGCCTAAATTCGGGCACTGAAAGGGTAAATGGGAGTGTGGAGGCAAATCCTCAAGCCATCACAGAGGTGACCACTGGCCAGTGGGTTTAAATCAGATGTCAGTGACATTGCCAAGTTCTCTCTGTCTCAAGTACCTGGGTTGGTGATGCCACAGATCAAGGAGAAAAACTGGAAGAATCATCTGTTTTTAGGGGGATGATAAATTCAGTTTTGAACATACGAAGACTGGAAATTGGGAGTCAGTGAGACAGACACATCTCATTATTTATTACTGTGTGTAGAACATTTTTATTTGATAAAATGGAAATTATTGAAGCTTTATTACTAAATATTTTAGAACATATTTGAATTAAGCAGGGCTGTAAACCAGGTAGTTCATGGTATTTATTACAGCTAATGCTCTAGACTTTTGCATGCAACTGCCAGTTCAACAGCCTAACTCTTAAGAATGACAGATTTGAAATGTCCTATGTTCAAAACTCAGTTTTTAATTTCACCCCTCATGTTTCTGAACCTTCTCAATAAGCAATATTCAGTTGCTCAGCACCGAAATTTAGAAGTTGCCCCTGAATATACTTCCTTTTCTGCACTTTCCGTATCTAACCGCGTCAGGGGAAGTTCTGTCTGTCTTATCCCAAATGTATCTTATTCATTTACCTTAGTTTCTCTCACACTACCTAAGTCTAAGCTCCCTTATCAATGCTCATCTGACTGGTTCACCAAACCCTCACCTAGTTGCTAATCCATTCTGCACACAAAGTTAGGTCCTTTAAACCTTCACTCAGAACTTGTCACCTCCCACTTAACATCCCTGCACAATGGATTTTCATTGTCCTTAGAATAATATCAAACCCCTCACTTCAAGCCCTTGTCCCCAGTTCCCTGTTCTTACCCCCTCCACCCTCTCCTTCCTCCCCCCAGTGTGTCAAGGACATGCCTATATGATCTTTGCATGGCTGGGTAATTCTCAACCTTGGAGTCCCAAAGAAAATGCCATTATTTTCAGTCACCGCCCTCTTGATGGTTGCCTTCCACCTTCCCCACTGAACTCCCAGAGTCATTGTCCTCTGTGCTCCCTCAGAGGACTGAAGCTGTCTTAAATTACTTTCGTCCTGTACTTTGCTGCTTTCATCTCACAGCTGTTTGATTTGGGCAGAAAATATTTTATCTTTTTCCCAGTGTCTACAAGTATCTGGCACATATTAGCAGTTCAAAGATGCTTTCGTAAATTAATTAAACTCATTAGTGTTAGAAAGTTTATTGTTAGTATATAAGGGATCCATATGGAGTCTTGGGCTTTATTTCTGTTACAGTTAAGCTGTGTTGTGATGACCACCACTGTAGCCCAGAGTCCAGTCATCTACTTAGAATGTGTTAATAAACCTACTGAGAAGAAAGTGCTGATAAGGAAAGACAGAGCCAAGGCCACCTTTGCTTCAAGAACTGTGGATCAGGGTTGGAGAAGAGAGCATTTCTAAGCAGGAACTACAGCCCACAATATGTTGGCTATAATTTTTAAGAAACACAGTCAATAAAAGGGCTATGATACCGAGAAATCAATATATTGCTGGCATTAAAGGGATCAGCAGGTAGCAGCAACTGTTTTTTTGGTAGTAAAGGAGGAGAGTGTCAATAATGCAGAAATCTGCACTCTGGGCATCAGACTTTGGTATCTTTGATGAGGCTGCCATTGGGCTACAGTAATAATCATGGCACTGCCTGGAGCAGATGGAGCTACCGAGGCTGACCACACCCAGACAGGAGGAGAACGTAAATGCCAATTTACATACATGGTGTGAGAGCTCTGACTACATAGCATTCTTCTCCGAGAGAGTGAAGGAAAACCCAGGGAAATTTGTTTCTTTCTGCTTAACTCTTTTCTTTTGTGGAGTTCTACATTATTAGGCAAACAGCTCAGCTCATTTTGCAGTAGGTCCTTTAATGATCCAGTAGAAACATATGAAGGCCTGCCCTTCCCAGGACTCTTGTCAGGAAGAATGTAGACATTATTGTGATATATTTTCTCACAAACCTAGTCAAATTTGAGCTTGTATAATTATAAATTTGTGCATTGTCTCATTTATCAATTGTATTGTAGAACAGAACCAAAATGTACCCACTGCTTTTTTTTTCTTTTGTATAGATATGGGAAATAAATTTTGCATATAATTTGTGCATTGTCTCATTTATCAATTGTATTGTAGAACAGAACCAAAATGTACCCACTGCTATTTTTTTCTTTTGTATAGATATGGGAAATAAATTTTGAATATGTATCAGATGCAAATCTAATAAGCTAAATTCAATTTTAATAAAAATAAAGTAAAACAGTTGAGGTATATTGAAACTCAGAATTCTTAATAGAAATTAAGGAAGATAATTGAATTGTAGCTCACAGCATAATGCACAAAATTAAATGATACTTTCTTTGAGGCTAAAGAATACACTAAAAATAAGTTCAATCTGTTCCTATTAAATATCTGTGAACAGTTAATTAAGACAATCTGTTGATTCTTAGTTTGTCTCCAATACCTTTTCTTTCTATTTTTTGTTCCAAAGCAAACCAGACAGCGATGGAGGCAAACACTTCATACACTGACCCAGTGAGTCTTGAGGATTTTCACAGTCTGCACTCAAGTGGCTTTACTGTTCTTTACGACATGTCCACAGCTATTGAGGGGCCATAGAAGCAAATACATATGAATCTGCATACTCTCTAAGGTCTTGAGACATAGGTTCTTGAATGTGAAGAGTCCAATATGCAACAAATAGTTGAACAAACCAACTAATATGAGAAAAAATATTTTCAAGATAAAATAAGAATTCTGATAGGAACAAAATACAATTGTTACGAACAATTCTCCTTTTGTAAAAGAAATAGTAGATAAAAGTTGTTTGAAAAGTCCTTCAGTCAACAGAGAGAGAGCTGTGTCACTTCTCAATGAGGAAATTCCCCAGACTGCCATACTTTATGTACTTAGGAATGAGGATATTAAGCTGACAGACAGGATCAGCTGTCTCCCTGCAAACTTGGAACAGACACCAAACTGACCACAGTTCTGTTTTGGACAAATTAAAAAGTAAAGTCCCTGGAATTTTAAACTATAAACAATTCTCAAGGACAATTAATTTTGATAATAAGGCAGAGCACATAATTAAAATAATAGGCATAATTCTTTGATATAATTGAAAAACAATAATTGAGTTCAAGTCAGTTCATGAAAAAACATAATGCTGTAAAAGTAGGCCAAATTATAAAGATAGGGTACCGTTAACAGAAAGTCTTTTTTCTACCTAAAAGCTTATTAGCAATGGCTTTCTCTAGTAGTCATCTGTATCAGATTAATCACAGCCTACCCTGAGAATAGAAAAGGCTTTAACCTCACAATGCCCCTGATGATATCATTGAATTAGATGGTCAGGACTTTAATTTTCTTAGTTGATATTATATTTGGCCATTCCATTGAGACAAAGAATCTTTGTTTTTATTCCTAAATTGTAAAGTTTTCTGAAGCTCTGGATTTTGAAAATTGTTATAATAATGTTGGATGTGGCATTTACTGCTGAGACACATACACTGGAAAGAAAACAAGATTCGAAAACACATAGAGGTGGATTCAAAGCTGATTCTGTCTGGTATGGATTATAAAATCTCAGGTAATTTATCTAACATAAATTTCAACTTCACATTGTTGCCCCATATAATTTTCCCTAACTATCCCTACTCACTACTATTTCTACAGTTATAATCTTTGTTTTTCCTTCTTCTGTGTTAGGATTTTATCTAACTTAGCCCTTCTCCATGCCCTCATTTGGCCCTCTTTTCAGTTTTCCCTTCCGCTAAGCCTGCTCAAAATGCTGCTACAAAATGAACCTTTCTTCTACCCTTCTGACCTTCTAATCCCTTTGTTAGTGCCCTGCAGAATTCCACCTGACATTCACATTTTCTCACCTTCAAGACCCTGCACTAGCCAGCAATTTTCTCTTCATTACCTGTAGCTATTCGGGGCCACTGCTCAACTCAAAACTATGTCTTGAAATGTGACCTTTATTTCCTTAATTGATACCCTATGCTCTGCTGAATGGCTTAGACCAACCAATCTTTTGAGGTCTTTTGGACTTCTTCCCTACCTCTTTAAAAGCTATGTCATCTGGCGAGAGAGAGAGAGACAGAGACAGAGACAGAGAGAGAGAGACAGAGAGAGACCATTCAGAATTTGCTACACATTTACTCTTTAACCCATATTTTCCACTTCATTTATACTGAATCAGTTTTTAAATATATCCTGCACATGAGCAATAGTTAAGGGATTCCTATATGATTTTTAAATATGGTCTGTAAATATTGATTTTTAAATAAGATATGAAAAACATCCATCTTTGTCTTTTTTTTTACTTACAAGGCATAAGTAAAATCAAAGCCTTGTGTGTTTTATATACTATCTCTTAAAGTGGACCAATCTAGTGATCTTCTGGTCTTATCCATTCAGGAAAAATAAAGACAAAAATTATAACCTGTGTAGAATTATTACAAAATTGAAAATGGAGCTAAAATTTCACTTAAAATTTTTATTTATTGAAATATAATTGATCGTACATATCTGTGAGGTACAGTGTTGAATATCAATACCTGTATATAATATGCAATACCCAAATCAGGATAATCAGTAGACTCAGCATTACATAATGTAATCATATTTTGTGGCCCTTTACCAATTTCTCACTAATTCCCTCTCCCCCTTTCCCACATCTGGTGCCTTCAGTTCTGTTCTCTCCTTCTGAAAGTTCAACAAGTTATTGTGACTATTGTGTCTTTCTTTCTTTGTTTTTTTTATTTATTTGTTTATTTTTTTTCGTTCCCACTTATGATTGAGGACTTGCACTATTTCTCTTTCTATGCCTGGCTTATTTCACTTAACATAATTATCTTTAAGTTCTCCATGCTGCTGCTAATGACAGAATTTCATTCTTTTTTTATGGCAGAGTAGTATTCCATTGTGTAGATATATCACATTTTTCCTATCCACTCATCCAGTGATGGGCATTTAGGTTGGTTCCAACTATTGGCTATTGTAAATACAGCTGCAATAAACATGGGAGTGCAGGTATCCCTTCAACATGATGATTTCCATTCCTTTGGGTATATACGCAGCAGTGGGGTTGCTGGATAGCATGGCAGTTCTATCTGTAGTTATTTGAGGAAACTCCATAATGTTTTCCACAATGGCTGCACTAATTTACAGTCCCACCAACAGTGTAAAAGTGTTCCCCTTTCTCCTCATCTTTGCCAGCATTTGTTAATCTCTGTCTTTTTGATAATGGCCAGTCAAATGGGGGTGTGATGATATCTCAATGTGGTTTTGGTTTGCATTTTCCTGATGCTGAGTAATGTTGAGCATTTTCTCATGTGTCTGTTGGCCATTTGTATGCCTTCCTTTGAAAAATGCCTATTCAGCTTTTTTGCCCAATTTTTAATCGCATTGCTTGTTTTTTTACTGTTAAGTAGTTTGAGTTCCTTGTATATTTGGGATATTAATCCCTTGTCAGATGCATAGCTTGCAAATATTTTCTCCTGTTCTGCAAGCTGTCTTTTTGCTCTGTTAATTTTTTCTTTTGCTGTGCAGAGGTGTTTGGCTTGATGTAATCCCCTTTGTTTATTTTTTCTTTTGTCACCTATGCTTTTGGGGTCTTATTCATAAATCTTGGTCCAGTCCTACTTCTGGAAATGTTTCCCCTAAGTTTTCCCTTAGTACTTTTATAGTTTCAGGTCTTATATTTAAGTCTTTAATTCATTTTGTTGATTTTGGTATATGGCAAGATGTATGAGTCTAGTTTCATTCTTTTACATACAAATGTTTCTCAGCACCCTTTATTGAAGAGACAGTCTTTTCCCCAGTGTATGTTCTTGTGTGTCTTTGTGAAAGATCAGTTGGCTGTCATTATGTGGGTTGATTTCTGGGTTCTCTATTCTATTCCATTGGTCTGAGTGTCTCTTTTCATGCCAGTACCATGTCGTTTTGGTTACTATAGCTTTGTAGTATAATTTGAAGTCACGTAGTCATATTGTGCCTCCAACGTTTTTTTAATTTATTTTTTGCTCAGCATTGCTTTGGCTTTTCAAGGTCTTTTGTTGTTCTATATGAATGTTAGGATTGTTTTTTATATTTCTATGGAGAATGTCATTGGTATTTTGTTGGGGATGGCATTGAATCTGTTGATCGATTTGGGTAGTATGGACATTTTCACAATGTTTGTCCTTCCAATCCAAGAGCATGGGATGTCTTTCCACCATTTTATGTCTCCTGTAATATCTTTCAGTATTGATTTGTAGTTCTTGTTGTAGAGAACTTTCACCTTCTTGGTTATACTGTTTCCTAAGTATATTATTTTTTTGGTGACTTGTAACTGGGCTTGCTGTCTTGATTTATTTTCCTGCTGCTTGTAGTTCTTGTTGTAGAGAACTTTCACCTTCTTGGTTATACTGTTTCCTAAGTATATTATGTTTTTAGTGACTTGTAATTGGGCTTGCTGTCTTGATTTATTTTCCTGCTGGTAGTTCATTATTGGAGTATGAAAATGATATTGATATTTGAATGTTGATTTTGTATCCTGCAATTTTACTGAAATTGTTTATCAGCTTTAAGAGGTTTTTGGTAGAGTCTTTAGGCTTTTCTACATATAGGATCATGTCATCTCCAAACAGGGGGACAGTTTGACTTCATCTTTTCCAATCTGGATGGCTTTTATTTCTTTCTCTTGCCTGATTGCTCTGGCTAGTACTTCCAATATTGTGTTAAATAGGAGTGGTAAGAGTGGACATCTTTTTATTGTTCCTGTTCTTAAGGGTGTTCTATTCAGGATGATATAGGCAGTGAGCTTGTCATATATGGCTTTTATTGTATTGAGATACTTTTTCCATGCCTAATTTGTTGAGAGTCTTTATCATGAAGGGATGTTGAATTTTGTCTAATGTTTTCTGAGCATCATTAAGGTAATCTTATGTTTTTTGTCCTTGATTTTGCTGATGTGGTGTATCACATTTATTGGATTGCATATGTTGAACCATCCTTTCATCCCTGGGATGAATCCAAGTCGATCATGGTGTATAATTTTTGGATGTGTTGCTGTATTCTGATTGCTAATATTTTCTTGAGGATTTTTGCATGTATGTTCATTTCTTGAGGATTTTTGCATGTATGTTCATCAGAGATATTGGCCTGGAGTTTTCTTTTATTTATTTATTTATTTTTTGTATCTTTATCTGGTTTTGGTATTAGGGTAATGTGGCCTTATAGAAAGAGCTTGGGAGAATATCCCCTGTTTTAATTTTTTGGAATAGTTTGAAGAGAATAGGTTTAGTAGAATTCAGCAGTAAAGCAATCTGGTCCTGGACTTTTTCATTGGGAGACTGCTGATTACTTCTCCAGTCTCATTCCTGGTTATTGGTATGTTCAGGTTTTCTATTTCTTGTTGGTTCAGTCTTAGTAGTTTATATGTGCACAGAAATTCGTCCATTTCCTTCAGGTTTTAAAATTTGTTGGTGGACAGTTGTTTATAATTGCCTCTAATGATTCTTTGTATTTGTCTGACATCAGTTGTAATGTTTCCTTTTTCATTTCTGATTTTTGTTATTTGGGTTTTCTCTCTTCTTTTTCTAGTTGGCCTAGCTAATGGTTTATCTATTTTATTCATCTTCTCAAAAAATTAACATTTTGCTTCAGTTATCTTGTATCATTTTTCAGGGTCACTATTTCATTTAGTTCTGATCTGATCTTAATTCTTTCTTTCCATCTACTAATTATGGGATTAGATACTTTTTGAGGCAGAATCAGCAATGTGATCTTTCTTTTCTATCAAATAACAAAAGATAGAGATAAACCCAATCTCATACAGTATTCTCTTACTTGAATACCAATCCAATGGCCAAGAGAGTGATAGAATCCATCTACATTTCGGGGTTATTTTTTCTTTCAGAAATACATCCATCTACTATGGTACTTATAATGCTTTTCTGTATTGCACATATCACTCCAAATTTATATTTATGTAAGTATAATTATTTTTTTATTTGTTCTCCCCATTTGAAAGTAAATCCCATGGACAAGAAACACTACAGGCTTTGCTCAGGCTCAGTATGTATGTGTAATAGGTACCTCAAAATCAATATGTCTGGATTCCCTCCTCCTACTTGAAAGAGAGAAAAGAAGAATATTTTAAAAAGAGAAGAAAGAAGAAGGGAAGAAAAAATAAAGGAAGGAAGAAGGGAAGAAAAAGAAAGGTAGGAAGGAAGGCGGGATAAAAGGGAGGGGAGAGAGGGAAGGAAAAGACCCTACTCTCACGGTTTTCTTTTTTATCTAAGTGAATGGCATGATGTCTTCCAAGCTGCTCAGACTAAAAACCTAAAAAGTCAACCTTGGTTTCTCTTTTTCCCACATATCTTATACCTAATCCCCCCCTCCCAAAACAAAAGCTTTGGAGGAACTAGCTCCAAATATATTCTAAGTCCAACAATCATCAGCTGTTGCACCCCCTAACCTTAGTCCAAACCATCAAAATATTTTACGTGGCACTTGTATCAGCCCCCCCACTGTCTGGTCACCTTTCTTTCCTTTTTATTCTTTATGCTACATTTTACATAAAGCTGCTCAATTTTTTTAGAAAGTCCAAATTATTATAGCATGGCCTACTTAAAACATTCCAAAAGCTTACAATTTTATTAAAATATAATTTGTATTTATGTTTATTGTCTGTTTTCCCTACCAGAGTATAATTTAAATGATAAGAGGGACTTTATTGTGTTTACAACTGTATTTCCAGCACAAGGGCACTGACTTTTAGTCAGAACTCTAGAAATATTTACTGTATCCATGAATGAAGGAAGGAAGGAATCTGCATCAGGTGTTCTGTATTTCTGCTGCTGCCCTATAACCAGAGAGGCCCCACTCCTGTGCGAATACAGTGTCCTACTCTTGGATTTTGTTTTACTCCACCAATTAAGGTCACACAATCTGAAATTTTACCTCTTTGCATGCTGTTTTGCTCAGCTCTCTGCATAATTAGAGATGAACATGCTTTCCTTCAGCTGATCCCATAATTTTTAGAAATATACAAAATATAGTTTGAGTTTGTAGGCTTTTTCCAGAAAGCAACAGTTCCCTCACTTCATGGAGACTGGTGGAAAGACAACAGCCACCAGCATCTGGGCAACAGTGTCTGTCCGCTAATGCTTCTCTCGTGAAAGCAGAGGGGTCATGCCTCTTTCACCAGCTAGCCCTTGTCTCGGGCACTCAAGAAAGTCCTCTCTGGACTTTCTTCCCCAAGCATCCACAAAACAGCACTGGTTTCCACAGTATCAATGCCTTCTCTGTTTTTTTTTCTAATTCTGAATCAAAGAACCTCCCATTTCTGTCAACTTAGAGCACAGCCCTTAGGTCGCTGAAGCAAAGTCACACCTGCCCCATCAGCTTGAGACCATCAAGGATGCCAGGAAGCCAGAGCATGGGGCACATGCTTTCCATTCTGAGCCACACAAGCGCCTGTTGCCAACTTAAAGAATGTTGCTTCCCACCTGTTACCACCATGCTACTTCCACAACACACTGTGTACCCAGAAAAGATAAATTCTAGCTTTCAGATGAGTCTTTTCCTGTATACCTACATCCATCAGTAACAGACATCTACAGAAATGGAAGAAGTATTTTAAATCATATGCTATATTACATTTTTGCTAAAAATCAACCTAATAAGCAAGCAAATAAAATAACAGACACAGATAAAATAAGTCAGATTTGAGCTAAATATAAAGGATTAAGTGTATAAAGAATTTAAGAATATATAACTATACAAAATATAGAGCAGTAAATGTGAAAGTAGGAAACAAACTATTCTCATGTCAGAATTAGTTTGTACTCAGGAAAAGAAACTAGAACACTCTGGGGCTGCAAATTTTTATTCTAGTATCTGGGAAGATAACGACTAGAGGTGGTGCTTTGGAATTGACTTTAGCCTGATGTAGCATTCTGGGCACAGTGAGGGTTGCTCTTGGGTCACATTCTACATGGTTCGGTTAATACCAGAGGACTTCATTACCACACTTCCCAGCATGATCCTTGAGTGCAGTGTTCAATCAAAGCTGTGGTGTATTTTGCTACCTTAGCCTCTATCTTTCTTTCTTTATCTAATTTAGTAGATCTCCATTATATTATCAGGTTACCAAATTTAAATTTAAATATTTAAAATAATATGATAAAAAAAGTACAATTAAAAGAAAAGGAAAGGTATAATATGGGGATTGAATTTTTGTTCTTCGTTTCAGACAGAGAGGAAACCACTCTTTATTTTGTATTTTAGAACTGTTCTTCTGAACTGTATATATATATATATATATTTTTCTGAACTGTATATATATATATATTTTTTTTTTTCAGGTAGGAGAGTTATCTAGCCTTTGTATTTACTTCCAGCACAAAATAAATTTTATAGTTCTATTCTGTCTAATGTTGCCAAATGCTCAAGCTCAGCAACTCACTAAACACCTGCATCAATATATTCCTTTGCAAAATGAAAAATATAATCTACCAGTATATCTCATCATGTACAATTTAGAAGCCCTAATAGTGAGAGCTAGATAACACTTTCCAAATCATCTACCTTAGCTCTCTCCCTTACAAATGTGGAACTCAGGGACCAGAACAATTATACTGAAGGCCTAGGTATAACTAATCCTTGTCCATTGAGAGTAAGTACTCCTTTAGGTGTTATAGTTCATGACCTGGGTCTCAACAAGAAGATCTCAGGAAAGAAACCCACAAGAACTCATTTCATGTGACTCCTATGGTCTCTAAGTTCCTCTTGGGGTTCATCCCACTGCAGAGTTAAATCCCTGTGTCCTGGATTAAAGAAGTCTGCCTCCTGAACACCCTCCCACCCTCTGGGCAGGTTAGCCTCATGGAGACATAGGGCCTCATCCACTACTGAGCACCACATATATACATCCTCTGTATATGTGCTCCATGAAGAGTCAAAGCCTCAAACCTTAGCCGAGCATTAATGAGGGACAGAGAGAAAGAGAACATGACACAACCACCATAACCCTGCATAGATAGAGAGCAGGATGACAGAGAACTAGAAACACTGGCAGAAAGGAGGGAAGGGAGATAGGTTGACAACATCCTCTTTGAAGCAGGAGCTCCTCCTCTTCCTCTTCTCTTATTTCTTCCCATCTGCCCAGAGACACCTCCTTTACACACTTTGAGTATTCTCTATCACCTGGAAACTGAGTATTCTCTATCATCTGGCCATTCTCTCAAAGGCTCTTTTCTCTTTCCACCTTCTTGGAAGAAATGCCCAAGTGGGTGCAGAGTTGAAACCATCCTCAATGAGACAGTCCCTATTACACCAAAGAGGCTCCACCAACCCAAAAAGCCAAGACTTTGTCATGTGTTTTATACACTTTACCCTTTGTAGAATATAAATTTATTTTCTTAACTGCAATATGATAGAATTCTGATGGCTGGTAAAGAATAGCACCCACTGAAGTGAGCTAAACATTCCCACACTGACACTGAACATGAATCATCCTGTCAATCAAATTAAATTATGGATAACTCAACAGTGAACCCCATAAGGTTGCCATCAGAAACACTTAGAGCCAGCACAGAAAATTATTTCTGACACTCAGCATTACTGAAGGGTCCTTCTTTTCTATCTTCAGTGTCTCTGACACCACTTTATCACAGTACTATGCTCCAGAATGAGGACAGAAATGTCCAAGGATTCTATAAAACAAAGTATGACTAGCAAATATTTAGGTCCAATTCATGAGTATTATGACCGCCTATGTGGTCACAATCACAATCTTGGTGCCAGGGTTGCAAGTAGTGAGACGAGCTCTGTGAGTGAGGGACAGACATGTGGTCATTCCTATAGAAGTGTTCACAAGATGCACTGGGCAGAGTGGGGCTCTCCTGGACTCCAGGCCCAGTCTCTGTGCCATTTCAGGGCAGCCCTGCATCTTCCTTCCCAAAAAGCCGCTCAATGTGAAAATGAAAAGATGGATTCATTACAAATGTCACCTCCCAAGAGCTTACAAGTGAGACATCTTTTTTGACTTTAGTTTTGTCAGATAACTTTACTTTTGCTTATTATTTAAGATGCATCATACTTGGAAATGATCATGGCCAAAGCTTCTGTGCTATAATCATACTATTTAAATCTGCATCTTAATTGACTTCTACTTAAAAATTCGTAAGTCAAAGATGACATTTTTCTGTGATTTCACATTGTACTTTCTCTTTTAGAAGAGAGAATCAGGGAAGGAGGAATGGATGGAAGAAGGGAGAGAGAGAGAGAGAATCTGGCATTTTTTAAAAGCCCACTTAATTTATTCAAATAAGTGATTTTCAGTTCTAACTATCTAGTCCTACTCAAATTTGTGCTCTCGGAAACTAATCAGCCGGTTTCCAAGTAATTTATTCAAATAAGTGATTTTCAGTTCTAACTATCTAGTCCTACTCAAATTTGTGCTCTCCACTCGGTTTCGGAAGAACAATGAAATTCCTCTAATTCTCTCAGTTCTTTCATACTCCCTGTGAGCTAAACTTCTCTATCTCTCATTTTCCCCTCTCTGCCTTGGGCATTAGAGAAGGAATACATGCAGTTAAATTAAAATATAATAAATATCACAGTAAGGCATTATACCACATTTGAAAGCATACTAACTCCAAAACAAAAACTGTGAAGGCAAAGTTTGAGATACAAGAGCACAAAGAAATACAAAAACTATAGCAGTTCTCAATCTGGGTGTCGGGATTCACCCAAAGGATGCTGACTGTGTCGGTCTGAGATGTTTAGTGTTACCATATGTCTTAGTCAGTTTGGGCTTCTATAACAAAACAGCATAAACTGAGTGGCTTACAAACAGCAGAAATTTATTTCTCACAGTTCTGGAGACTGGGAAGTACAAAATCAAGGCAGACTCAGTGTTGGGTGAGAACCCACTTCCTGGCTCACATATAGCACTTTCTCACTCTGTCCTCACATGGAGAAGGGGGTGAGAGGTTTCCCTAGGGTCTCTTTTAAAATGGCACGAATCCCATTCATGACAGCTCCACCCATACTACCTAATCACCTTCCAAAGGCCATCACCTTGAAGGTGAGTATTTGAACACACAAATTTAGGGAGACATAAGCATCCAGACCATAACACCATATATAGTTACCTAAAAAAAAACCCCTTGATTAACTTACAGATGCTGTTCTGCACATCTTTACCTACTCAAGCCCACCAGCACAGTACCCCATGCCAGGCAGCTCCTTCATTCTTCAGGATTTTTAGGCCAAAGTTTATCTCAGGTTCTACAAGGTGTTGATATATGAAACTCCCCAGGCCCTTCTGGCCTGTAGATACAAGGTGGGTCACAGAAATATTAATCCCCAAGTGTTACTGCCTTTTTTAAGTCACCTCCTAGATTCATACCACCTATAACTTCACCCCCCAAACGTATTTGGAGCTGTGTCTAAAGACCGTCTGAAATATCTTCATGAACACAATTGTGCCTCCAGCCATCCTCTGTGTCTAGTCAGCCTCCCATCCTGTGGTCATCCACGGGTTTCTCCCCCGTCCTGGTCACGTGCCACCCACACCTGATTCTTATCAATAGAGTTCTTGAGGGTGCCTCTGGGGAGAGCAGAAGAGAGCTGCTTTTTGTGTGTTCTGCCACTGAGCTCCATTATAAGAGCCCCAAAGTCGGGTCTATTGCAATGTGGTATGTTACTAAGTTCAGCTATTTTTTTTCAATCTTGATATATACATATCTCTGTGCACCCAGGCATGCAGAGAGAGGGCAGGGCCAGAGGTGGATCTGTGTAACAGCTGCACCTACCTCAGAATCATTAACTCTCCCACCCATCTGTGATGTAGTGACTATACCTGAGTTGCTGCTGCTCAAGCATGGGAGATGGGTTGATGGGATATCAACCCCTCCTCTTCCTATTAGAGGACAGTCATGTTTTAACCGAGGTGTTTATGCTTTTAACCCAAAGAAGTGAAGAATAGGGAGTTTTCCAGCTATGTGGCAGGACTGGCGGCAAATTGTATCTTGCAGGGGAAGAGATTTAATTACTCTGCCACAATTTGTGAGGTTACTTCCTTCATCTGGGCTTAAGGCAACTTTCTGTCTTCTCCATTCTCCAAAGCCTGGACAGGCTGGTGATGAGCACTCAAGCACTAGCACATCTGTGTTTAATTGCTGTAGACTTTGTGTTAGGCTGTCAATAGGACTTTCAAAAACATTACATCTCTAAATGAAATTGATAGTCATCAAAAATATGTATTTTGGGTGCTGGGATTTTATTTCTGGAAATGTTTTTTCTAAAGAAATGCTTCTGGGAAAATACCATTTATCTTGTTACTGCTACCAAGTGCTGTGGAATTTCTGTTGATTTGGGATGAAATACAACCTACATATAAATGTCACTACAACCTACATATAAATATCACTACACCCTTCTTGTACAGAGAAATGTTGAACCATCTTCTACAGTACGGGTGAAACAATCATGTAAGCTTTTCATGACTTTATTTATAAAAGTAAATGGTGTACTTAGGACCTTGTCTAGTTTACTTTAAATATATTAATAAAAAACAATTTAATTATTGGATACAGTTATTTAACAATAAGATCAACACATTAAAAATCCTAAAATATTTTAGAAAGTCTCCTAAATTATTAAAAAAAGAAGTAAATTTCATAATTTACCTTTAAAGATATCATTTGATGTGATAATATATTTTATCCATTTGAAACATGGTCTCAAAACATGGTGGTTCGGTCAACATGAAAGTTTTGAGACCAGTAGAAAACTTAATCATATCCACATGGCTAATCAATGGGTCTAAAGTTTTTGTTATACAAGATAATTAAGTGCCAGAGATCTCCTGTACAATATCATACTGATAGTAATGACACGTTAGTGTACACTTCAAAATTTAAGAGGGTACATTTCATGTTAAATGTTCTTACCACAATAAAATATTTTTAAGTAACACTTGTTTTGCCATTCTATATACTTTTTAAAACATCTTCAAAGGCTTATTGTCTTCCAACCCTGAAGGAGCTTATGCCTTCTCAGATAGCTCAGATTCTAAAGTGCCAATTTCCTCTGAATTTTCCATTTTATTATTGTTCCAAGTTAATGGACTGACGCTGTCATATTGAGTGAAGGTGTCGAAAACCAGAGGTTACAAATGGAGATAATTCTTCATTCTCCCTTTGAATGACTAAAAAACCTTGGTAATATAATCAAGTTGAAATGGATGGTTCTGTGTTTAGAATAACAAATTTTTAACCCAGTAGGTACCTCATCTTTGTAGTTAAGAACCTGATGCTCAGATTGTGTGCTGCACCATAAGCCACACTACAGTGACACACAGCTGGAACCTGCCCTGAGAAGCTCTTGCCTTGTGACCGTCCATCAAAATGCACCACTTCATTTAGGCAGCCTCTGCCAGGAGTGTTAACAGAAGAGGGGAAAAGCAAGATTAAGGATGGAAGAGGTCCTTGGAAGGATGAGGGGACATCATTAGGGAATGCATCAGTTATAGGACAGCACTGTGGGCTCTGGAAAGGAGCAGTAAGGAGTTTCTAGGAGCTGTACCTATTTAATCGTATCAACATTATTCACGGAATGGAAGAGTACAGAGAGAATATGTGGAAGCTGTCAAAGACACATTTTGATGAGTTTATTTTTCTTTGCATATGATACATTTGCCAATTGTGTAGCATACATTAGTATCAAAGAGTTTTAGACTTGAAATGGACCTTTAAAGCCATTTACACCCTGCTCCTAGTTCAGAGAGAAAGAAATTCTGCAGATCCCCAGGCTCACAGATACAGAATGGTTGAGGCAGATATGAACTTGACAACCACAATAGCCAAAAGTATTTTACTCTCACATGGGAGATACTTCACTGCCTGCTTTGCCCCTTGCCCCTAATATTTATTGTACTAAATTCCGTAGCAAGAATCCAACTCAAACTCACTCAAAAAATGGTTTTAAGAAGGGCCTAAGGACAAGAGTCCCATTTAGAAAGTATATTACCTAAAGATGTATTCTGGAATCTGGCTGTCCCTAGCTTTTTATCCATTTGTCATTCTTTGGAATATATTGATTATAAAAATCTCCACAATCATTTTCGTCTCCCTAAGTTCTTGCTTTTTGCCATATGCTCTGCTGTCAAGAGCAGAAGTCTATCTCCTCATCCCTTGCATTCTGGCTGGCCTCATGATTAATTTTCACTAATACTATTAGGCTGAAGTGATGGTGCACCACTTTGACCATGACCTCAAAAAGCCTTGCATCTATCCGCTCTCTCTAGGAGTCCTGCCCAGCAGCTAATGAACACACTAGAGCTAGTCTGCTCAAGGAAGAGAGATATAGTAGAGCAGACAGAACCATTCCAAGAGAGGCCATGCTATCCCTTCCAGACACAGCCCACCTGGATGCTGACCATAGATGCTGGAGTGAACCTTGCTGAGACAGAAAAGCTCTTCTGCTTAGTTCAGACCAAATCACTAACGTACACAAATATGAGTTCAATAAATGGTTGTGATTTTAAGCCATTACATTTTACGTTGATTTGTTATGCAGCAAGAGCTAACTGATGCACTGCTCTTAAAAATACAAACAAGATTTCTGACTGTTGTGCCTAATTTATGCAAAATGATACCTCTGTAGTCATCTTTTCTTTGCCCCTACCAGCCTTGTTCCAATTCCTTGCTTGTTCCCAACCAATTTCTTTCCTAGTTCTGCCTTAATCTTTAGCAATATTCAGAATTGTAATATCTACCTGATTCTCCCACCCCTATTCACCTTTCCAAAAATTCAGCCAGCTGAGAAGGGACTTGCCTACTTCTCATAAATCTGAATGATATAAGTGCACCCCAACTGCCAGTGATGTAGCAGAGCTTCCCACAGCTAACATACCTCAGATGAAGTACCAATGGACAGGTGCCCGTAAAGTGTGCTCAAGTGTTTGTGGGGGTCAAAGACGATGGGCCTCTCTGACAGCAGCCCTGAACCATCATTGTACACAAAGCACACTTGTCCCTCCTGATCCTGGTTTTTAGGTAGGTTTAAATCATTTTCTCTCCTAAACCATTCATGTTTTATTGCTCAATTTTTAAAATATAAAAATAGTAATTTTGCAGAACATGTAAATCACGGATTTGTTTCCCAATATGCAGAGTAGTTTTTATGTAATTCTATTATGTTTCTGAAATTACAATTTCTTTCTTATTTGGGAAGTTTTGAAGGAAATAAAGTATGTAATGAATGTGTAGCATCTCCAAATTCTAATGGGACTCAGGGAATTATATCAATATGATATTGGTAGATAGTGTACAGCAAATAAAAACAAACTATCTAAGAAACATCGCTGAGTATATATACAAGAATGTACATTATTACCTGCAGCATATTTGACTTCAAAAGTTGCCATTTGGTTTACGCACGTATTTAATATTGCATTCATGGATATTCTATGACCTATATTTCTGTGCTCTGGTGGGTCATGTGGGTGTTATAGAAAAGTTGTCTTAACATGGGATTTTGCTGTAAGTAGGTCAATACTAGAAGTATGCTAAAGGTTAAAGTCAAGTTAGCAAGTCAAAACAAGAGCATTGGCTTGAAGGCCTAGGAAAATTGTATGGACATCCACAGACAGATCAACTAGGGAGGGCACTAGTCATTTAAAAAGATGAAAGACAAGGATTCAAATAACAAATGCAGGAGATGAAGTTCCAGACCTTTGAGAAAGATCATACAGATTCCTGAATCAGCATTACAGACTATTTCTATGTCAAATTCTGCAGCAGTGCTGAATTTATTTAAATGGACTACAGTAGGTTTGACATTCTACAGCACACGGAGAGACTTCTCCAATAGAGATACCAGCTTAGGGTCTTCCCAGTAAAACTTCCTAATTGACTTTATCTTACCAATTTCTGGAAAAGGGGGTCAATCCCATGAACATTTCTCAAGCCCTTATCTCTACCTGTGGACCAGGAATGGGAGCTGCCTATTGTACTATCAGGAAACAGCAGTTCTAATGAAGAACTGCTATATTATCTCTCATGGATCTGAGAGCTGATCACTCAAGACCTGAGGACAGTCCTCAGAGGAATGCACAAAATTCAAAACATGTATGGAAAATGCTGTATGAACTGGAGAAGTAGACATGGAACCAGTGATCTCCCTCCATATGTGGAGAAGCAGAGCCATCCAATTCTGAGCAAGGAAGGTGGTAAATACATACCGGACAACAGGAAAAAAGGTGGGTCCATTCATTTATGTGCTAAAGAGTTTCTACTACCTTGTTGTCCTTGAAGTCTGTATATGACCTCTTCATTCATACAGAATATTTATACTTTTAGTCATATTTTCATCTTTTTCATCTTTTTCAGTCTTCTGCTGTTGAACATTAAAATTATTTTCAATATTCTTTTTTTTTTTTTTAACAGCAAATTGAGATTTTAATAATGGTCTTGCAAGATTGGGTCTCTGGGCAGGCATCCCCAAAAAAGGCTGCAACAAGCAATTTATTCCCTATTATGCAGGACCCTCTCCCAAGTTCCTAATTGGCTGGGTACTATGGGGTGCACAATCTTCCCAGATGATGCCTAAAATTTATTACCCCCTTGTAAGGAATTTCTTTTTTTTCTTATTGGTTTGAATATTAATGAGATACAAAGCTGATTGTCACTGCTTGTGCCCAAGATGTGAAGGCCAGATTCATACTGTCAGCATGCCCATTACCACAAACTGTGTTTGTATCCCTTGTGCCCCACTCAATTATTCCCAACTTCCCTCTCTCTCCCCCATTCCCCCCAACACCACTTTGTATCCCTGGTATGCTCTCTCCCTATTCAAGTCCAATGCACTACTGTGGTCTTTCTTTCCTTCCTTCTTTCTCTCTTAGCTGCCACTTATGAGTGAGTACATGTAGTAATTATCCCTCTGTGCTTTGGTTATTTCACTCAACATAAGACTCTCCAGGCTCATCCATGTTGTTGCAAATGGGAGAATTTTATACTTTTTTTATGGCAGAGTAATATTCTATGGTGTATATATACCACAGTTTCCTTATCCAATCATCCACCAATGGACATTTAGGTTGGTTTCATGTCTTTGCTATTGTGAATGGGGCTGCAATGGACACGGGAGTGCAAGTATCTCTTCAACATGATGATTTCCATTCCTCTGGGTATATACCCAGAAGTGGGATTTCTGGATCATATGGAAGATCTATCTGTAGTTGTTTGAGAAACCTCCATACTGTTTTCCAGAGTGTTTGTGCTAATTTACAGTCCCACCAACAGTACAGGAGCTTTCCTTTCTCCCCACACCCTTGCCAGGATCTGTTATCCTCCATATTTTTTATTATAGCCAGTCTAACTGGGGTGAGATGAAATCTCAAAGTGGTTTTAATTTGCATTTCTCTGATGACTAGTGATTTTGAGCATTTTTTCATGTTCCTGTTGCCATTTGTATGTCTTCCTATCAAAATTGTCTATTCAGCTCTTTTGCCTATGTTTTAATTGGGTTATTTGAGGTTTTCTTACTGTGTATACTGCTTGAGTTCCTTGTATACTCTGGATATTAATCCCCTGTTAGATACACTGTTAGTAAAAATTTTCTCCCACTCTGTAGGTTGTCATTTCACTCTGTTGATTGTTTCCTTTGCTGTGCAGAAGTTTTTAGTTTGATACAGTCCCATTTGTTTATTTTTCCTATTGCTGCTTATGCTTTCAGGCTCATGTTCATAAAGTCTGTGCCCAGACCTAGTTCCTGAAGTGTTTCACCAGGATTCATCCCAGGGATGCAAGGATGGTTCAACATACAAAAGTCAATAAATGTGATACATCACATCAACAAACTCAAGAACAAAGACCATATGATTATCTCCATAGACGGTGAAAAGGCATTTGACAGAATTCAACATCGCTTCATAATAAAGACTCTCTGCAGACTAGGTACAGAAGATAAGTATCTTAACACAATAAAAGCCGTTTATGACAAGCCCACTGCCAGTATCATTCTGAACAGAGATAAACTGGAGGCCTTTCCCTTAAGAACAGGAACAAGACAAGGATGCCCACTCCTACCACCACTTCTATTTAACACAGTACCGGAGGTACTAGCAAGAGCACTCACGCAAGATAAAGAAATAAAGGGAATCACATTGGAAAAGACAAAGTCAAACTGTCTCTATTTGCAGATGACATGATACTATATATAGAAAAACTTAAAGACTCTATCAACAAACTCCTAGAGCTGGTTAATAACTTCAGTAATGTTTCAGGATACAAAGTAAATGCCCAGAAATCAGTAGCATTTATATACTCAAACAATGAATTAACAGAAAGGAAAATAAAGAAAGTAAACCCATTTACAATTATCACCAAAAAAATATAATACCTAGGGATCAATTTATGTGTTTTTTTTTTTTTTTTTTCCTTTTTGTCTTTTTTACTGACTGGCAATGGGATCGCAACCCTCGGTGTTGCGCCCGCACCGTGCTCAGCCAGTGAGCAGGAAGCGGTCTCCACACGGGATCCGAACCCTCGGCGGGAGCGCCGCTGCACTCCCAAGTGGTGCACTCTCCAGTGCGCCACCGGGCCAGCCCTGGGATTTTTTTTTTTTTGTCTTTTTTGTGACCAATAAGGGGATTGCAAGCCTTGGCTTAGTGTCACCCACACCACACTCAGCCAGTGAGCGCGCTGGCCATCCCTATATGGGATCTGAACCTGTGGCGGGAGCATCACCATGCTCCCAGTGCCACACTCTACTGAGTGAGCCACAGGGTCGGGCCACCTAGGGATCAATTTAACCAAGGAGGTTAAAGACTTTCACAATGAGAATTAGAAATCACTTCTGGAAGAAATTTACAAAGACACAAAAAGACAGAAAGATATTCCATGTTCTTGGATTGGAAGAATTAACATTGTGAAAATGTCTATACTCCCCAAAGCAATCTATAGATTCAATGCAATCCCCATCAAAATACCAATGACATTCTTCACAG
>NW_007733382.1:64683-66458 GCF_000696425.1 Galeopterus variegatus | reverse complement strand
TATCATAGCCATTACATTTTGGTATTTCAAAAGACCAAAGACATAAAGGTTAAAGCAATACATTTTGCAAACAGTGATTTTATAAGAACAGAGGCATACTTTTTATATTAATACTCAAAACGTGTTCAATCCTCGTCCTCCCCCAATGACTGAGAGAGTTATTGAGAGAGTCTTTTCTCTCACATGGGGTTAGAGAGAGAAGGACCATCACCTTCAGTTTTCTGTTTTGTTTTGCTTTGTTTTGTTTTATTTGGTTTTGTTTTAATGTAATATTACATTCGAGAACAGCATCTTCATTAGCTTAGAAGTTAGGCACAGAAACAGAAGACAGATTAACTTGGAATATTCTGGAAGGGTCAATTTCCTTTTTAAAATATTTTACCACTTTTCAGAGGAAACTTTTATGTATCTTCAATTGTCTACTCCGTTTAACTCCTCCATACAGAATCCCTCAGTCATTTCTCACTAAGCCCTCCTAACCCCTATTGCAGTTATGCATACAAATGTTTCTCAGTCCTAAGTAAGATACAATCCCCTGCTNCCCCTATTGCAGTTATGCATACAAATGTTTCTCAGTCCTAAGTAAGATACAATCCCCTGCTGAAAGAAAATAAAAAATCAGAATTCTGAAATTCTTTCTGTAGGCCCTCAATAGAGGAATATTGACTTCGGAAAATGAGGGCTTGTTCTTCAATTTTGATTTTTCACCTCATAAGAAACTTCTGTTTTGGAGTATCACAAAAATAAAAATACACAAGTATTTCTTGTGCAACTCTTGGACTCTCACGGTAAGTCTGAGCACCCACATGGCTCTTCATACCCTCATTTTTAATATATCTTTAATGTCAAAATCTTCCTAAATCAGGGAGAAATAGGAATTAGTGACTTCTACCAAGAAATATGAGCTCATTGGATGCTCTCTAGATCTCTTGCTTCTGATTTTACACAGACATTCTGTCCTGCCATCATAAAGAGAAGAACCTTTTTGGTTTCTCCTACACATTTCAGAACCAAAGACAAACTCTTCCCCATTTTCCTTCCCATCCAGATCCCTTCACTGGACTAGCTCACATGTACAGCATGTGTCTCAAATATTTAAGCCATCAGTTGTCTGAAACTTCCAGCAGCATTCACACCACATCCTTTCCTGATGACTTCAAGTCTCTGCTGGGGCAGAGTCAAAACATAGCTGAAAATTCTTTGGCATTCTCCCATTAGGAGGCATGGTCTCTGCCACCTTCCCCTACACTTCCTGAATCAAGGTGGGCTTGTGAATGCATCAGCAGCACATGACAGAAGGAACACCAGATGACAATGTCATGGGCTGAATGGTGCCCCCCACCAAAACTGACATGTGTACGCCCTGACCCCCAGTTCCTTAGTATGTGACTGTATTTGGAGATAACATATTTAGAGGGGTGATTAAGTTAAAATGAAGCCATTAGGGTGAGGCTTTAATCCTTAAGTATGGGTGTCTCGTAAGAGGATGAGACAAAGGACAGGCACACAAGGATGACCATCTGAAGAGGAAGCAAGAGGGAGGCCATCTACAAGCCAAAGAGAGGCCTCAGAGGGAGCTCACCCTGTCAGCACCTTGATCTCGGACTTCCAGCCTCCAGAACTGTGAGAAAATAGATGTGTGTTGTTTAAGCTACCCAATCTGTGCTACTTTGTTATGGCAGCCCTAGCAAACTAATGCAATCATAAATGATCACATGGCTTTAGCCTTGATCTGTTGTGACACTCACTCTTAGAACCAGAAATTTAAAGACCCT
>NW_007733382.1:61161-63310 GCF_000696425.1 Galeopterus variegatus | reverse complement strand
AGATACAAAGCTGATTGTCCCCCCTCCTGCCCATGATGTGGGGGCCAGATTCATATTGGGGCATACCCATGAACAGAAATCACTTTTGTACCCTTTGTTCCCTTCCGATTATTCCCCAACCTCCCTCCCCTTCCCCATCTGCCCTCAACTCCAATTTGTAGCCTCAGGAATGTTCCCTCCCTCTCTTGGTCATGCGACTACTGTGGTCTTTCTTTCCTGTCTTCCTTTCCCTCTTAGCTCCCACATATGAGTGAGCACATGTGGTATTTATCCCTCTGTGCTTTGATTGTTTCACTCAGCATGTTTCCCCAGGTTAATCCATGTTGTTGCAAATGGGAGTATTTCATTCTTTTTTATGGTAGAGTAGTATTCCATAGTGTATATATACCACAGTTTCCTTATCCAATCATATATTAATGGACATTTAGGTTGGTTCCATACCTTGGCTATTGTAAACAGAGCTGCAATAAATACGGGAGTGCAGGTATCTATTCAACGTGATGATTTCCATTCCTCTGGATATATAACCAGAAGAGGGATTGCTGGACCATATGGAAGATCTATCTGTAGTTGTTTGAGAAACCTCCAAATTGTTTTCCATAGTGGTTGTACTAATTTACAGTCCCACCAACAGTGCAGTAGTGTTCCCTTCTCTCTACACCCTGCCAGCATTTGTTATTCAACATCTTTTTGATCATAGCCAGTCTAAATGGAGTGAGGTGGTATCACAATGTGGTTTTAATTTGCATTTCCCTGATTACTAGTGCTGTTGAGCATTTATCTATGTATCTGTTGGCCATTTGTATGTCTGCCTTTGAAAAATGTCTATTCAGCTCCTTTGCCCATTTTTTAATTTGGTCATTTATTTTTTTATTGTATAATTGCTTTAGTTCTATGTATATTCTCTGGATATTAGTCCCTTGTCAGATGCATAGTTGGCAAAAATTTTCTCCCACTCTGTAGGNCCTCCAGCCATTCAAGATTTTCCTGCTGAGGTCTCAAACATCATGGAGAAGAGAAAAGCTATTCAAAGTGAATTGACCACTTGCCCAAATTCCTAACACACTGGACCCATGAACATAAAAGAACAGCTTCTGTTTTTACCACTATTTGGGGGGCTGTTTGCTATCCACCGAGTAGGTACTATCTCAGTTTGTTTGTGATGCTATAACAAAATACTTGAGCCTGGGTAATTTGTAAAGAACAGAATTTTTTTTCTCATAGTTCTGGAGGCTGGGAAGTCCAAGATCAAGGTGCTGGCAGGTTTGGTGTCTGTCGAGGGCCTGATCTAAGCTTCCAAGATGATGCCTTGTTGCACTCTCTGCAGGGAGGAAATCTGTGTCCTCACATGGCAGAAATGATGGAAGGGCAAAGAGATGCAAACACCCTCCACTAAACCACTTTATAAAGGCACCTAATTACATTCATGTGGGCAGAGCCCTCATGACTCAATCACCCCCTAAAGACCACTCACAGTAGTACATGGGTCCTATAAGAGCCATGTGGCCTAGCTCAGCCAATCTGCATTCTTCACCAAAAGAGAGAAGATGATGACAAAATACTCAGTCATATTACTGAATAAAATGATTCACTAGAGATCTTTATCAATAGATCTCATCATTGATACATTATCAACATAACCCATGACTACAAAACCAACAAATGTTTATTAATTTCCTGCTAGTAGTGGGTATAGAACATCATAGTGAATCAGGAANCAACAAATGTTTATTAATTTCCTGCTAGTAGTGGGTATAGAACATCATAGTGAATCAGGAATAGAACTGCTAAATGATCTATCCAATATATAAGCCAGTTAATCCCACCTAGACAAAGATCCTTTTCTAAATAGACACAAAGCAATTATTTTCCACTTACAACTTAAGGAATATATAAAACAATTTCTATAACACAAAAAAAAGTTGTTGAAAAAAGTTATTGAGAATAACCACATTCAGCTAACCGAACAGTAAATTTATTTATTTATATTTATTTCAAATATCCATGAGATACAAAGCTGATTGTCCCCCCTACTGCCCATGATGTGGGGGCCAGATTCATATTGGGGCATACCCATGAACAGAAATTACTTTTGTACCCTTTGTTCCCTTCCGATTATTCCCCAACCTCCCTCCCCTTCCCCATCTGC
>NW_007733382.1:58830-59243 GCF_000696425.1 Galeopterus variegatus | reverse complement strand
TCTTTTGCTGTGCAGAAACTTTTTAGTTTGATATAGTCTCATTTGTTTATTTTTTCTTTTGTTGCTGTGCTTTTGGGCTCATTTTCATAAAGCCTGTGCTCTGACCTAACTGATGAAATGTTTCACCTATCTTTTCCCTTAGTAATTTTACAGTTTTTGGTCTTATACCTAGATCTTTAATCTATCTTGAGTTGATTTTAGTGTATGGTGAGCAATACATATCTAGTTTCATTCTTCTACATATAGATATCCAGTTCCCAGCACCACTTGTTGAAGAGGCAATCTTTTTCCCAATGTAGATTTTTGTTGCCTTTGTCTAATATCAGATGGCTATAAGCCAGAGGAGTGATTTATGGGTTCTCTATTCTATTCCATTGGTCTAAATGTCTATTTTTATGCCACTACCATGCTGT
>NW_007733382.1:54457-57030 GCF_000696425.1 Galeopterus variegatus | reverse complement strand
GGTGGGCTTGTCATAAATGGCTTTTATTGTGTTAAGATATTTTCCTTCTATATCTAATTTGTTGAGAGTCTTCATCATGAAGGAATGTCGAATTTTGTCAAGTGCTTTTGCCGCATCTATTGAGATAATTATATGGTCTTTGTCCTTGAGCTTGTCGATGTGATGTATCACATTTATTGACTTTCATATGTTGAACCAACCTTGCAGAGCCTATTATTTCGTATGTTGAACCATCCCCCAGGGGGGATGAATCCTACTTAATCATAGAGTATAATTTTTTTTAATATATTGCTGTATTCTAATTGCTAATATTTTGTTGAGGATTTTAGCATCTAGGTTCATCAAGGATATTGGCCTGTAATTTTCTTTTTTTGTTGTGTCTTTATCTGGTTTTGGTATCAGATGTATTTTGGCCTCATAGAATGAGTTTGGGAGAGTAGAGTCTGTTTCAATTGCTTGGAACAGTTTCATGAGAATTGGTATTAACTCCTCTTTAGAAGTTTGATAGAATTCAGCTGTTAAACCATATGGACCTGGACTATGTTTTGTTGGAAAATTGCTAATTACCACTTCAATCTCCTTGCTTGTTATTGGTCTGCTCAGGTTTTCTATCACTTCTTGGTTCAGTCTTGTTAATTTATATGTGTCTAGAAACTTATCCATATCTTCCAGATTATCAAATTTGTTGTCATACAGTTGTTTATAATAGTCTCTAATGATTTTTTGTATTTCTGTGGTGTCAGTTGTAATGTCTCCCTTTTCATTTCTTATATTTGTTATTCGGATCTTCTCTTTTTTATTTTTTGTTTTGTTTTGTTTTGTTAGTCTAGCAAATGGTGTGTCTATTTTGTTTATCTTCTCGAAAAACCAACTTTAAGTTTTGTTAATATTTTCTATACTTTCTTGGGTCTCTATTTCATTCAATTCTGCTCTGATCTTAATTATTTCTTTCTGTCTACTGCCTTTAGGTTTGGATTGTTGCTGTTTTTCAAGTTCTTCGAGGCATAGCATTANTTGATGGGGGTTCCCCTATAAGTGACCTGATGCTTTTCTCTTGCTACTTGTAGAATTCTCTCTTTGTCTTGGAGCTTTGCAAATTTAACTATAATATGTCCTGGGGAGGATCTTTTTGGGTTGAATCTGTTTGGGGACCTTTGAGCTTCTTGGATCTGAAGGTCTGTATCTTACCCTACACCTGGGAAGTTTCCTGTTACTATTTCCTTGAGTAGGTTTTCAATACCTTTTCCCTTCTCCTGCCCTTGAGGAATACCCACAATATAGATGTTAGAGCACTTGAGATTGTCTGCTGTCTCTTTTAGGTTTCCCTCATTATTTTTAATTCTTTTTCCTTTTTTTTTTGTCTGCCTGAACAGTAAATTTAAATACACATATTTTTGTAGACATAGTTGATATATAGGATATTGCTACATAACAAAGCACCTTTAGACTTAGTGGCTTAAAAGCAACCATGATTGATTTTCACAATCCTGTGGATTGGCTGACGGGGTCCTCTGCTGGTTTTACCTGGGCTCAGCCATGTGATAACTTTCAGATTATGAGTCAGCTGGGCTAAAATCCAAGATGGCCTTACACACATATCTGGCTATTGGTGCTGGCTGTGAGCTATGATTCTTGTCTAGGTCTGCCTCTCCACATGGATGTATNGACTTAGTGGCTTAAAAGCAACCATGATTGATTTTCACAATCCTGTGGATTGGCTGACGGGTTCCTCTGCTGGTTTTGCCTGGGCTCAGCCATGTGATAACTTTCAGATTATGAGTCAGCTGGGCTAAAATCCAAGATGGCCTTACACACATATCTGACTATTGGTGCTGGCTGTGAGCTATGATTCTTGTCTAGGTCTGCCTCTCCACATGGATGTATCAAGCATTGTTTTAAAGAGTAAAAGTTCAACTTGCCTGGCTTTTTCATTCCCAGCTCTGGAATCCACATAGTATTACTCCCATCACACTCTATTCGTCAAATGAACTTGAAAGGCCAGTTTTCAGTCAGCAAGTAGAAAAAGAGACTTCACCTTTCAATGCAAGTGCTAGCAAAATAAAACTTCAAAGAGGCATGTGGCAAAGAAGGAAGTGTTCTGGCCTCATTTGCAACCATCTACCACTATCAATTTGTCAACGTTGATATGAACTAAAATTGGATGACTGTAGAGAATTTACTTTATTTTAGACACTATAAGGAGAAGGTGTAGTCTCAATTATCAGTATGTGATTTTCAGTATGTATTTCTAAGAACTACCTTATAGATTATGTTCTTTGAATTTTTATACTATTTATTGGTTTTTGTCAGCATGATTTGTTTGAACTGACAGTGATGTGTTCAAGCCAAATATTGTTAATGTGTTTTGATATATCCTTGAATCACTTGTTTTGCTCCATGCAACTATAAAAGTTAATGCCATATTATTTAGTGCATAGGTGACCATTATTATTACATTTTAATTGCAAATTGTAGCTTTGGCAATGAAAATGTGTTCTTTTTTGCCATGTTTAATTTCAGTACTTTTTGGTTTGAATTCTTCGATACTAGGATTGCAAGAACTGCTTTTTTTT
>NW_007733382.1:49482-54011 GCF_000696425.1 Galeopterus variegatus | reverse complement strand
TTTTTTTTCCAATTATCTTGTAATTTTTGCCATTTCATAAGGTCATGAAAATACTGAAATAGACAGATATTTGTATACTTGATAGTACGTATGCGTGCTTATGAGAGAAAACCCAAATAAGAGTGGCTTACTGTATAAGTTTATGGAAGTGCTTATTTTTCTTATATTTCAAAAAGCCTAGAGGGAGAACATTCAAGATTGCTGCAATTGTTGCATGATGTAATCTGTTTCTTTTATCCTCTCTGAACTGCCTACTTTAATGTAAGGATTTCATAGTCATGATCCCAGGTGGCTACTGCTCTTCCAGGCATCAGATCTGTGTTCCAGGAAGGAAAAAGAGACAAGGATAAGGGCAAGGATAAGGAGGTCTTCTACATTTGGTTCTCTTAAGAAATCTTTTCCAAAAAACCTACCCAGTGATCTATATTTATTTATATTTCATTGGTCAGAACTATGTCAAATGATTACCTCTTGATGAGAAAGAGGCTGGGAAATATGCTATTTTTACTGGGATCATATTAAACTTGAACAAATTTGAGTTTCCATAGTTAAGGTATAGAGGAAGAGTTATTGTTTTATGGACAAATAACAATGTCTTTACAAAGGGGATAAAAGTTTTGAAAATGCCCAGAAAAAAATATTCATTGCTCATACAAAAATCTCTGGCCACCCTGAAGTGGGAGAAACTGATTAGTCATTTATGCCTTTGGGGAGCAAGAAAAGATATCTTCTGGTCTGGATATTGCCTAGAGGTCTTTCCACAATAAATAGAAGAGCTTTTCTTTGTAATTATTTTATGTCTCCCATAATCAAATATTAGTGAGGCATTTGAAGTTAAAATTGCCCATTGTAATAGCCAGACTGGGAGAAGGTAGATGAATTTTGACTTGCTCAGAGGCAAAAGGTTTAACAGTCAAAAAGCTGCTATTAAATAGTATCTTTGTATTGTTTATGTGTTATGAGAATATAAGAAAAGATTATGAAAAGTGATCAAAATTCCTTGATGCAGAGGAAGTAGTAGACTTAATTAAAAATTGTTACAAAATTTTTCCAACACAACTGCAGTAATACTAATAGTAATTAGATTCACATCGGGGTTAATGGCAATCATCTGTTATAAAACTACAGCAACGACTTACCATATTCTGACTAATAGGTATTCTAACAAATACTCTAAACTATTCTTGTAACTTTAACCTCATAGTACCACTAAATAGTTCCATAATTATGTTTTGGTGCACTTTTCCATCTCTAGGATTTTTTAAAATTGGGAATGTTAAAAAGTAACTTGCAATCATAGTCACATCAATGGTGGCTACATCTATGAGCAAGCTGTACGGTAGAGAAGACTTCATTTTACTTACTTGTGAACATTTCACCCAATCCTTTAAAACATAAGGAAGGACAAGAGGTTTGAAAAGTTAGTTTGAAAGTCTCTCTTTACCTGAAAAAAGAAAACATGTTAAACAAAAAAAGACTTCTCACTCTGTACTTCTCAGAGCAACAAAACACTTTTGTAAATTTAGCAGTCATGTTGGTAAATAAGAGCAAACAAATTCACAAATTTGAAAAATAAGTTCAAACAAGGAAAGAGACAAAATATTTTGTTTACCAAACAAAACTAAATCAAATACTAAAGATTCTCATTTGATGCTGTTTGCATTTCACAGAAAATTCTCTCCAAATGAAGCTAAGTGATTAGTCTAGTCTTATACTCGATTTTGATTCTAAACAACGTATAAGAAGCTGAAAATATGACCCTGTGGAAACTAGAATATACACTCCATGTTAGATAGTGTTCATCTGAAGTTGCTGACTATTTAAAGGCTACTGTCAGTAGTAAAGCAGCCAACAATTTTGCAGCGGTTTGGCCCTGAGAATGCAGAAACCTGTAGATTTCTGCCTCAAATCATATGAGCAGAAGTACATAGCACAGAAAGGCCAAGGGACATACACCCTCACAATTGCATGCAATTGAATTTTAATTCCTGGGGTCATTTAAGAAACTAAGAAGCTGCTGTAGATCTCAGAGAAATTCAAAGCACTAAAATATGCACTCCTTGTATTAACTATGAATCAAATGCTTTATAATCTACAATTTGCAAATTTATAATTTATAAGGAAAACACATATTTAGCTACAAATTTTCAAATATTTTATCCCATCTCGGGCTTTTACTTTCAATCTTATTTTCTTTTACCACAATAAGTGTTAAGTTTGAAAATAGAAAACACATCAATCAATCATTTATGTACCTTCCCTTTTGCATCTACACTGTTCCTTGGGGATTTCATCCAGGATGTGGCTTTAGTATAATATATAAACCAATGAACCTCAAATTTGTATCTCTAGTTCTATTTCCTACAATTTTCCTAGACTTTCAAACTAATCTTTTAAACTTCTTGTCCTCCCTCATATTTTAACTCCGAAATCTTATGTTTGACTGCCTGCTTGAGATTTTATTTGACTGTATAATAAGTATCTAAAAATTAATATTTTACAAGCTGATCTTCTGCCTCCAAATACTTGTTCTCCTATAGTGATGCTCAGTAGAGCACTCAGTAGCAATCCTTATATAATTCACTAATGGCTTGTTTCTAAATTTAAAAGAGATACAGCTGTCCATAACAAAACTGTTTTGAAAAGTTAGAAATCCCACTTAGGATTAAAGAATATTACAGTCTCACGGTTATTGTTCTATTTATTTTGTGAATAATGCTTATTTAAAATTCAAACACCATATTTTTTTTAATCAGGCTTTACATTTGTTGTAGCAAATGCTCCATAGCATTTCCCTGAGTCTCAGAGGATATTGAAACTCAACAACAGATTAGAGCAACAAGAACTTTAAGCACTTCATAGAAAATGATATATAAAGCAGAAATAAGACAGTTGTTTTCTGAAAATAGGGAGTTAACCACGTGGGTAAGTTTCCAAACTAGTTGTGTACTAAAAGCAAAAGCAATTCCCTGTCTCATTCTTCTTAAAACTGAAAGGAGAAACCAGGCAAAGCTTTGTTCTAATTCCCAGATTTATTTCACTTGTAACTCGGAAAATGCACAACAGACTTAATATTTAGGTTTCATTAGAAAGCTCTTCCTTTGTTTGATCCCAAGTGAAAGCTTTTAAAAATAGTCTTGAGATAGAATTGTTAAAGCTCTTTGTTATACAATATTAGAGAAAAATTTTACTGTGAAAGATACTTTAATTGCATTCAAAGAGGAAGCATAATAATTTATTCATATGTTAAGGGAATGGGGTTGTGATAGCATTTGATTGTTTAGCTCATTAACTTCCCCCAAAAGGTCAAAATATGCATACCTTGATCAGGTTTCTCTGACCTTCCAGAGATCTCAGCCTTCCTCAACAATCAAATTCTAACCACAGCAGTTAAAACATGTAATTAAGTCATCATTCCTGTTTAGCAGGCAGATTGCATGTCTACTTGCTCTATGTTGTCTATGTGGTTATCTTTACAGCCATCATTTTAAGCCAAAGCAAATTCACGGGGGAAAAAACTGTTTCTTTAGGGAATCTATTTTTTCGTATAAAGGAGCATTATCACAAAAATTATGAAAGTGACATTGCAGTTGATTTGATTTCTGAGCTTAAATGAACTGGTCCATATAGTTTCACAGAATAAAAATATTCCAAGATATAGCAATGTGACTCAAGACATACTTGGCAACTTTGTGTACATGTTTTAAATAGGTGATCCTCAGAATTAACTCATTTAGCTATCAAATTGCACACTTACTGACGTTACTGTTAATGATGTGTGCTATCATCCATCTCCTTAAAAAGATTGAGATCTTTTTCCTTTGATTCGTAATTTAAGCATAACTGGCATTGCTCAGATCTTGAGTGTAACCCTTGATAGATTTTGACATATATTCACTCATATGAAACCACCACTGAGATCGGTATAAAGAACATTTCCAGCACTCCCAAGACACTCCATTACACTCCATACCAATAAATACTTGTGCTGGCATTAAAGGTAACAAGTATTCTCGTCTCTATCACTATATATTAGCTTTGCCAGTTTTTGAACTCCAAGAAATGAAGTCAAAGAGTACATACACTTTCATGCTAGGCATCTTTCAGTCAACATAATGTTTTTGAGATTTATCCATGTTGTTGAATGTAGCAAAAGTTGTTTTCTTTTCATTGTAGCATAATATTGTATTATAAGAAGATACCAAAATTTATTTGTCCAGTGTCTATTTGATGGACATTTGGGGTTTCTTCCAGCTTTGGGCTTATATGAATAGAGCTGCAATAATCTTCAAGTGGTAGTTAGTGTCTTTGGTGGACATTGATCCATTTCCGTTGGGTGTTTATCTGGCAATGGAAATTAAGTGTATTAGGGTATTTATAAGTTTAGTTTTATTAAACGCCATCAGTTTTTCAAAGGCATGAATCTATTGCACCCCTTCCAGTTAAAGATGAGTTTCAGTTAAAGATGCTTCATAGAGCTAAATACAGAGAGCACAACAATGTTAGAAATATTGCAACAGGCATTTAAA
>NW_007733382.1:46530-48282 GCF_000696425.1 Galeopterus variegatus | reverse complement strand
GCTGATCATGGAAATACTAAAATGTACACTCCCTGGTATAACTAACCCACATAGAAACTGTCGCTTTGCTATATGCACAACTGAAGGGTTAGTAAAGGCTTCGGGTAATCAATAACTGTATAATAAAAACAAATAAATAAAAAATTCTACTGAACGATGAGCACCCAAAAGAGAGGTAGTAACAAGTTAAAATGTTCATGTATTTGACTGTAATATGGTTGTTAAAGGGGAAAAAAAAAGGATCTTCATAAATTGCAAAAACTATACCATCAAGTCAAAATGCACACCTGATAAAAAAAAAAAAAAGGATCTTCATAAATTGCAAAAACTATACCATCAAGTCAAAATGCACACCTGATACTTTACAACATTTTACAACAATCCAATCACATGTTAATTTTGCCTGTGCTCGAACCTGCCTAGTGTCAGGAGATACTGACATTCTTTTCTGAGACATTCTTTTCCCCTTTGACCAGCTCAGACTCTTTCAAAGTTTCTCAAAGAAAAAACAATATCTTCCTCCCTGTAACTTCTACCAATGGTCTATATTTCACTAACCAAGACATACAAATCAATCATATTATTTATAATCTTTGCAAAAATAACTACCAAATGCAAATTAATCTATCAATATTTTAAAACTTAATTTAACAGTCTCTTACTGTCCCAAAGGAAGTTGAAATCACCTTAAAGAATGCTAATATTTTGAACAAAATACATAATGCATGAAGTTCAGTTCTCACCCACAATTCTAAGACAGTACTGGGCATTTCTTTCGCAGATATGCCATCTTTATCCATGCCCCGCAGGTTTTCACCAGGTGAAAGATTACATGTTGAATGATTATCCTGAACAGCAGAAGGCAGAGGTAAAGCCAGAGGTAATCTAATTACTTAAAAACACAGAGCAATGGAAAAAAAGAGCATTTGACTCTAAATGTCTCAATACTGGGCTGGTACTTCCCACCAAAGATTTCCTGTAAGGTTTGAGAGGAGACCCCCTTAAGATAGTTGCAAGTACTACAACAAAACTTACTCAATGATGTCAACTGAGGACAGGGAACAGGAAAGAATCAGAGCAATGTAGAAACACAGAACACTGCACAGAGGGACGAGGCCAGGGGCAGCACATTTTAGTTGTATGNGTAGAAACACAGAACACTGCACAGAGGGACGAGGCCAGGGGCAGCACATTTTAGTTGTATGACTTTCCCACCTCCTGACTCCAGCCATCATGCACACTCATTGTGTCTGGGAGAAGCACAGAGGTGTATTTGCATGATCAACCAAACCACAATTCTTTAGCTATAGAAAGATTTGTGGACAATGAGTCCCCTTCTACATGGCTAATGACCCCATCACCTGGCTGTGTCCTTTGAAGGTGGCCCTGCAGGGTACTGGCTTTGCTAGGTGTCTGGCTGCTTTAACTGGACTGGCCTGCCCATGGGTGATTGGCTACAGTGGTGGCACCAGGTCCTCCTGCTGTCTCTAGTCCTGACACGTTACCTGTGGAGATGACAGAGCAGTTAGCTTACAAAGAATGAACCTGTCTGTATCCTAGCAAGCTGGCCTTCTGTTGTTCCCTACATGCCACAGCTGCTTACTATGTCCAACACTGTGCTTTGGTGGATATTTACAGGATGCATTTCTACTGCAATGTCTGGAAATATATGTTTTTCAACAAAATTTCAATCTTTTGTCCTCTCCTATATTGGGTCATAATTCTCCCATTTCAGTCACACAGCTATAACTG
>NW_007733382.1:36132-45716 GCF_000696425.1 Galeopterus variegatus | reverse complement strand
TCTTTTGTCCTCTCCTATATTGGGTCATAATTCTCCCATTTCAGTCACACAGCTATAACTGTCATTTTAAATTGCCTTTCAGCTATGGCAGAGAATTTCATCAGTGGATCAGTGTGACACAATCTATAGTCTGACTTTATCCCTGTATTTATTATTGATTATCCACTCTTTACCTTTAATACCAAAAATGTGCTGTTGTCCCATAAAGCCAGATTTGAAAAAGGGATAGGTAATTTTTATGAGAATTTTAAAGCTCATATCTATCAGATGTTTATCCCTTCAATCTAATATTATTTAATGTATTAAATTAGTTCAGATTAATCAGACTTCACAGTCTGTCAGATGCCAGATTGTTATTTTACCATTCTTTGTAGACCTCAGGCCCAAGACTGAGTTTTTTTAAACTCCTCCACAATGGGTTAATGGCACATTACTGTCCCTGTGTTTATGACTCTGATGCACACTGCCCTGTTCCCACCACACCTTGATAGTCTGTGTTATCATTCTGAAATATTTTCTGTCCCGCTTCACTTGAATTCCCTGATTCCACTTCACTTCCCCTGACATTCATGGCACACAATTGGGCATGGTATGTGCGTGGACATCTCACCCATGTGGAAACAGAATGCACTTGAACCATCAAGTTTCTCCCCAAAGGACCAGATAAAGACTACTCTGCCTGCTGGGGCTCTCAAGTGCAGATGACCTCAAGCAAAGCTACAGCAGACCCATAATAGGAACTGCCATGAGTAAGAAATAAGCTGCTGCCATTGTGAGCGACTGAGATTTTGGATTTGTTTGTGTCACAGAATGAACTAGTCTACCCAACTCTCACCCTCCACCACCACCACTGCAATGTGTTTCTTTTCTGCAGGATATTGCTGTTGTTGCATTTTGTGTATGGTATTGGAAAATGTGTAATAGATTGTCCACCAATATTCTAAATGATATAAATGCTATTGTTAGATGCCACATTGCTTACCTTCTTCTCACTCGGCACTGTTTCTAAGATCCTTGATGTGCCAGACACGTGCACAGTCACTGTTGTTTAACATTCCATGCTACAGATCCAGCACAGTTTAGAAATCTTCTTTCTAGTGAGAGAGGAATGCATTAGCCTTGATTCCCCATCATGACAAATAATGCTGTAATCAACATCCGTATTTATGCTCCCTATAGACCTGGGCGAGAATTCGTCTGAGATATATAAACACTGTTGAGATTGCTATCATAGATACTGCATATATTTCATTTGAATTAGTGCTTCCAAATTTCCCTATAGAATGGCAGCACCTGTCTACCCTCCCATATGTGGAACAGAAGGCTCAGAAATACTTTCACCCTGCCCTGCTTAGTACTATCCAGCTTTCTGACTTCTGCAACTTTATCAGTTAAAGGGATATTTCTTGTTTTAACACACTTTAAGCCCTCAACACTTACAATGTTATGATATTGATACACGAATAGAGAGAAAGATCAAAGGAATAGAAGAATTCCATAAACAAACCCAGTATGCATTTGGAAAGTTGGGATATGAGAATAGTAGCATTGCAAAACGTTGTGGTTAGACTTTAATGAATGGTGCTGGGAAAACAGGATATCTGTTTGTGAAGAGAGATACTTTCAGCCAAATTTCACATTGTACATTGGAATAAACTCCAAATAGTTCAAAGGTCTAAAGGTAAATAAGATAAATGCACAATTGAGAATGAAAAAAATTATAAACAGATTCCGTTATAAACTTGAAATAGGAAAGATGACTATAAATATGACCCAAAAACTGAAGAGCCATGAAGGGCCTGATTGGCCTAATGATGTACACAGACAGGGTTTCTATGTCTGGGATGAATGTGCATGAGTCAATTTTCCTTGCACCCCACTTTAAATACAACTGAATGCCCTGGAAAAATTCAACAGACACTCATAAAAGGACTCCAAAAGTGGAAAAAGTAAGGCTAACTGGTTAGGAACCTCAGTGCTTGAAGCAAGAAACAGCACTGAGTTTCCTCAGTTTGTTTTTACCTCCCAATTATCTTGGATGGGATGCCAGAGAGATCTACAACCCTGACACACACACACACACACACACACACACACACACACACACACACACACACACAGAGCCAGGTCTCTCTGGCCAAGAAGCCAGAAAAGAGGCCAGCAGGAGCGTATGGTGAGACTCATAGTGAGTGGTGGAGGCAGTCGTGATCTACTCACTGAAGCAGCCACTGGGAACCAACAAGTTGCAAGGTAGCAGATGCAGGTATCAGGGTGTCCTCTCCACCCGTAATGATGAATCCAGCAAGATGGAGTCTCCCAGCCTTTCACCCAGTGAAAGGAGGTGGCCCAAGACGTAGTCTCTCAATCCCCCACCCAGTGAGGCTCAGCATCTTCCAGCCCTCCATCCATTGTCAGAGATTCACCCAGGGTCTGCAGCCCCTGTCCCTATGTCTAGTGGCAAAAGGAGCCTAGTAGGTGGTTTTCACCTTCAGCAGCTCCTGAAAATACAGAGTGGGAAGCCCAATGCACTGAACAGCCAGAGAACACACAAAAGGTCACACTCAACATATGTGTATCAGTAACCTGAGGATTGCAAAATGGCAACAGAAAAAATCAAAGACCTACATAAATGGTGAAACATATTTTGGTCACAGATTGGAAGAATCAGCAGAGTAAAGATGACAATTTTCCCCTATTGATCAGTAGGTTAATAAAATCCCTATCAAAATCCCAACAAGTTTTGTTTGTTTGTTGGTTTGTTTTTTTTTTTCCTTTTTCAGTGTATTAAAATACATATAGCATAAGGATTTTTGTTCTTATTGTTCTTGTCGGTTTTTGTTGATTTGTTGCATACATAGACAAATTAAATCTGAAATTTATATGGAAAATCACAAGTCTTAATAAATTAGAACAATCTTGACAAAGATGAATAAAGTAAAAGGAATCACTCTGATTATAAGGCTTACTATATTGCTACAATAATCAAGGTGGGAGTGTTGGTAGAGAGACAGACAAACAAAGCAGTAGAACAGAATAGAGAACTCAGAAATAACCCCACACAAGTATACCCAACTTATTTTTTTTTTCCTTTTTTTTTTTTTTGAGACCGGCCACACCACGCTTAGCCAGTGAGCGCTGTGAGCACACTGGTCATCCCTATATAGGATCCGAATCTGCGGCGGGAGCGCTGCTGCACTCCCAGCGCCGCACTCTCCCGAGTGCGCCACGGGCTCGGCCCTACCCAACTTATTTTTAACAATGATGCAAAAGTAATTCAATGGAATTGACTTCAACAGAATGGTAGACTTTTCAATAAATGATGCTGAAGCAATTAGAAATACATGAGGGAAAAAATGAACTTCAACCTAAACCTCACATTCCATTCAAAAATTAATTGAGCCTGGCCAGTTAGCTCACTTGGTTAGAATGTGGCCTTGTAACACCAAGGCTAGGGGTTCAGTTCCCCGTACCCACCAGCTGCCAAAAAAATAATAATAATGATTATATAAAAACTGACTATGAATTTAAATATGAAATTTAAAACCATAACACTTAAAAAAATAAGAGAAAATCTTTAGGATCTATCATTAGATGAAGATATTACACATGAAATGAAAAGCAAAATTTCACATTGGAAAAGTTATACAATTGAATTTCATCAAAATGTAAAACTTTTGCTCACAAAAGATCATGAGAAAGGAAAGAAACATCATTATGGGGGATCTTCTATGTACCTCTTATCTTGTCACCTTTTAATATCATTACATAAAATTTTTTGTAAATATGTATATTTACTAGGAAGAAATGCATTTTCTCTACCTCTAGCATTGATGGGAAATTAAAAGTAAAGGTTGGGTTTATTGTGCATGTATATATTTATTTTCAGAAAGACTATAAGATTTATTATTATAAATTAAATTTATTGCTTTAAATGTTAGAACTGCCATACCACAGAAATGAATGTGTGGGACCTAGAGCCCTTTCCCCTGACAAAGTCAGAGCACATGCAGTTCATCTCTGCCTAGGAACCAGCCTGGGGTCCAGGGCAAATCCACCGACTTTTTTATGTTCCAGATTCTTCTGTTTTAAAATAGAAATGTACGCTTATTCTCACACAGGCTGACACCAATGATATAAATAGGAATTCCAGAACAATTGTCACTTTGCATTCCCAAAGGTGGCAAACTTATGCCTTCTTAATTTGATATGCCCTCCTGTCAAGAAAAGTTATAAAGCTGGAGCCCACATAGAAAATCTATTCCAGGTGTTAATCAACATATATAAGTAGACTTTTCAAACATATTAAGAAAAATGTTTCTTAAACAGATCAAGATAAGCCAAGAAGATATCAA
The DNA here is from genome assembly GCF_000696425.1 of Galeopterus variegatus. Taxonomy (NCBI): domain Eukaryota; kingdom Metazoa; phylum Chordata; class Mammalia; order Dermoptera; family Cynocephalidae; genus Galeopterus; species Galeopterus variegatus. The sequence goes on along the minus strand of NW_007733382.1, from coordinate 41,364 downwards.
TTATCCAAATCTATTATTTGTAGAGAAATTCATCAATTTTGCCCAACATTTCACAATGATTTGGCTTAGATGTCTTCAAAATATCAGGCTCTTTCTAATTAAAGAGATAATGCCCGCTTTCATACAAGATACCTTTTATTAAGCAAACTAATTTAAAAATTCACTCCCTTTCTGGTTCTATTTTTCTAGATAAAATTAATTATGAAGTCCTTTATACCTGTCTCTCAATGTCTGCTTTTTTTAATTTACATTTTATTATTACATAATTTAATAGGACTATTTTAAATGAATTTGTATTGATTTCCTTGCTTTTCTGGTAAGACAAGCCTTAACTCAGTTTCAGAATAATGAAAGAAAAAAAGTCTCCATCTTAAAATTGCCTTATTTATTTTTATTTTTGTCTTTCATAAGGGACCAGATAAAAGCTATTATTTCTCCAATGCCATCCTGCAGACCAGACGTATATGATAGTAAACATTCAGCAAAGATGTATTGATTTGATTTCCTTTGTCTTTTATGTTCCCAGCTGTCCAATGTCAAAGCTACCACCACAAGGAGGAGAGGAAAACGAACACATGCAGGCTGCTGCCTTGAGGTGGTAAGAGGTGCAAATGACAGTGTTCCATGAATAAAAAAAGTTACTTCAGTCAAAGTAGTTTTAGAAGCCTTCATTTGCAGGTAAAAACTGAGCGTAGGCAGAGTCTGGGAAGACTAAAGAGCTGTACAGGACACTGTGGGACCATTGTTAGTGAAGTCACTGAGGTGTGACCAGGCATGAGAGTCAGCAGGAGAAGGAGAGAGGGCTCAGCAAGAGAGCCTCAGGTCACCTAAAAGCAATGTACAGCCCCAGTGCAAACTGAGCTATCAAATTAGTGTGATCACAGGGGCTTTACATGTCTGAAATGATAACTCTTAAGACCTCTGATAGGGCTGACGGCACAGCTAAAGTCTCTCTGAGGCCATGCCACTCAGGATGACTCAAGGAACAGAGGGTAAACTGTCTACTTCTTACCTCACTAAAGCACTAATAGAGATCACTTTATAAGAAGAATCACCTTGACTCATCAAAGTGAGAAACTGAGATTTTCTAATAGGACCCTTTACTAAAAGCCTTTGAAGGAAATCAGAATATGCCACCCCAAAATCTGCCACTTTGGCATAAGGATTACTTTGAGTTGAAGGCAATTGAGGAATAGCAGGCACTGGAAAATCTTTAAAAACAGAATGCAAATTTTCCTTTCATGAAAGAAATTTAAGTTTACAAAGGAAATTTTCATTTGTGAAGGTGTCCTCCTCTCCCATACCAGAAGGACTCTGTGCCCCTGGAAGACATGCTAGAACTTTTAATCTGGCTAATCAAAGCAGGAAAATTCCTGTCGGCAGGCTTGACCCCCACTTCAGTGCCCACTCACTCATCATGTGCTCTGTTCCTCTCCCTGCAGGCCCCTCCTCCACGCTCCCCACACCCCTGTCCCCAACGCACCCCTCCCTGCCATGTCAGAAGACAAGACTTGAGGGAGAGCTGGGGCTTGTTAAGACACTGCAGGACACAACCAGAAATGAGTCAGGAGCAAGGCAGAGAGAAGTCACCCTCCACATCCCAAGTGTCAGGGCAAATGAGGAGACACTGAAATCTGTTAAACCTGAGGAGTGAGTAGAAAGCCAGATACAAGAGAGAAACAGAGATGCCTTGGAGAGAGAATGACAGCAGGAAATCATGAGGTAATTGCTATGAACCAGGCTAGAATAACCGCAGCTTTTTAAAAATTTATTTTAAATTGGCTCCCAGTCACATGCTAAATGAGTTGGGTCAGGTATGGGTTAAAGTCAAAATGCTGAAGCAAAAATTATAGCTTTCCTATAGCTAAAAGAAAGCAGAGAAGGAAAAATAAAGGCAGAAAGAAAGAAAGGGAGGGAAAGAGGAAATTTTAATGTTGATTATTAAAGGAACAAATTGGGAAATTCATTAATCTCTTTCACATGTTATTATTGGCCCTTATTTATAGATGTGAACTGAAGATATCCAATGTAATTTCTTTTTTTTTTCCTTTTTGTCTTTTTTCATGACCGGTAATGGGATTGCAACCCTCAGTGTCACGCCCGTACTGTGACTGGCAACAGGATCGCAACCCTCGGTGTCGCGCCCACACCGTGCTCAGCCAGTGAGCGGACCGGTCTCTATATGGGATCCGAACCCTTGGTGGGAGTGCCACCGCGCTCCCAAGCCCAGCACTCAACCGAGTGCGCCACCGGGCCGGCCCTCCAATGTAATTTCAATCTTTGCCAAGTAACAGTGAGATTATGCATTGAGACTAATTTTTACATGTATAACAGAATAGTTTTGAAAAGACAATAAGTAGTATTTATCCCCTGACTTTTGTAGTCTTTATTCCCTGACTTAATCAGGTCTTAATTCTATACCTCTGGGATTTCTGCAGTCATAACACAGTATTTCCGGATAGTCAGAGATTCTCCCCTAATCTCATCATCCCATTTACATTTTTGAAGGCAAAGCCTTTGAGAGCAGCAAGAAAAAAGAAGAAGGGACCCAAGATAGAGGGTTTGGTGCCCTTGTCTTGTGTCAGCTGGAATATTGTCACCTCCCAGGGTATGTTCAATGCTGCTGGTGAGCCAGACCCTGTCCTCCCTCAGAAACATCAGCAGAAGTCATAAAGGACAAGCTACCCGAACTAAAAGGTCTAATGTAGTTTAGAATGAGCTCTCTGGAATTAGCTATGTCTGAGGACAGAATACTGAAAACAAAACAAAACAAAACATATGCAAACTTCGTTTTGCATCTACTGAAGCAATACTAAGTAGATGATGTGCATTAGGCATTGTCAATGATCTTACGATCTTGAGGACAAAAAGATAAATACCACATTATACCTGCCTTCACGGAACTCTTGGGATGTTATAGGATCTATATATCAATCTGTCATCTCTCCCTCCCACCCTCTCTCCTCTCTCTCTCTCTCTCTCTCTCTCTCTCTCTTCTATCACCTACCTGTATACCCACACTCTATTCAAATAGTACAAAGCTGTTGAACAAACGTGGAGATAAGGAAGAATAAGCTGTCAAATCCAGAATAAGTCAGAAACAAATGAACACTTTTTTACATAGTTCTTTGTTTTGTTTTTAATTTTCTGGGAGAGGGAGTGAGAGACAGAGAGAAACCAGGAGCAAACTCTGAATTTTCATTGCCCTCAGTAGCTGAAGTCAACCGTAAGCTTGGGTGCTTTGAGGTGGTCACCTTATCTGCCATGTGGGCTGAAAAGTGAAAGGCTCCAGCCTGCAAACCAAGGCCAGAATGGAGCAGACACGCAGAGAGGAGCAAAGAGGAGGTGTAAGGGGAGCCCCCTGAGCGTTCCCCATCCTGCTACCAGGAAGTTGTTGAAGCCCAGTCACATCCTTGACTTCTCCTGAGTAGAGAACTATTTAGGTGTATGTATTTTCAATAAAAAAAATCACAAACTGCTATCAATCCAAAATTATAGTAAGAGCAAGCGTAATTTATTGTTAGCCTTGTTAATTTAACATGAAATAAGAAAAAGATTTTATATTTGTTATGGATGTAATTAAGTACAGTGAGTACAATTTCCACATTTTCCATTTAAATCTCTGAAAACCATTTGGAGCTCACAAGAGCAGTAGATTCTTCATTTGCTGCAAACACCTGCATGTGTCCCCTGTGCTGTCCTCGCCTGTTCATGGTGTAAAACAATGGGGTGAATAGTGCCTCCCCAGAGCTTTATAAAGAAAATTTCAGTTGCCAAACACCNGTGCCCTTGTCTTGTGTCAGCTGGAATATTGTCACCTCCCAGGGTATGTTCAATGCTGCTGTTGAGCCAGACCCTGTCCTCCCTCAGAAACATCAGCAGAAGTCATAAAGGGCAAGCTACCCAAATTAAAAGGTCTAATGTAGTTTAGAATGAGCTCTCTGGAATTAGCTATGTCTGAGGACAGAATACTGAAAACAAAAAAAAACAAAACATATGCAAACTTCGTTTTGCATCTACTGAAGCAATACTAAGTAGATGATGTGCATTAGGCATTGTCAATGATCTTACGATCTTGAGGACACAAAGATAAATACCACATTATACCTGCCTTCACGGAACTCTTGGGATGTTATAGGATCTATATATCAATCTGTCATCTCTTCCTCCCACCCTCTCTCCTCTCTCTCTCTCTCTCTCTCTTCTATCACCTACCTGTATACCCACACTCTATTCAAATAGNAGGCACAAATCCCAAGAGATGCACCCTACTGATCCAACCTAAAGATTTTCCCAGTGTATACTTCATGAGCCTAAAGACTTTCAGAATATATTTTTATGCTCTTTTCCAAAATGATATATTTCCCTGATCTGACATCATGCAAGACACATAACACAAAGAGATAAATGTCAGAATATTAAAATTCATCCCACTTCTATCTAAAACAAGCAGGGGGTAAAATCTGTGAAGAGAAAATGTTAAAATTAGTCTACTTGATCTAGAAAAGGTGGCTACTAAATGGCATAACTTCCATGGTGTGTCTGAAATTACAGTGTGGAATTTGCCACACTGGGATCAATAGTATTTCCTATTTCGTTTGCTTTGTGTTGAATACAGAAAATAACTTTTCAGTCAGGTACTGAAATGGAGTGTCTGAAGTTGGAGTGACTGCCGTTTTTATTAATTTACTTGTTCACTCATCAATTACTCATGGGCCTCCAACTAGTATAAGCAGATCTTTTTGAGGATGCTCAAAGGAAGGAGGACATTCAACTTGGGGACACTGTGAGAAAAGATCTAAAGTAGAGTGAAGGATGGCCTCCAGGTTAAAAGATAAAATGTTTGTGAAATATTGTGAAATGTAAAGCTCTACAAAATGCTAAATCTTTCAACAAATGCCTTCAAAATGTACCCCAAATCTGACAGACTATCAGGACTTGTGCAGCCACCCACCTCGTCAACACCACCATCAGTTGTTTTCACAATTCTGCAAGGGGTCCTGCCCCACATCTCTGTGTTGACTTTGGCCTGGCTCCTCCCATAAGAGCATTCTCCCCACAGCAGCCAGAGTGATATTTTTCAAAGGTAAAATTTATTGCATCACTCCTCTGCTCAAATTCCTTTCGATGGTATCCCCTCATATTCAGAATTACAAAACATCAAATAGTAAACTGGCCTACAAAGCTCAAAAGCAACACTATCCAATAGAAATTAAATGGGAGCAACATATG
>NW_007733382.1:33926-35786 GCF_000696425.1 Galeopterus variegatus | reverse complement strand
ACAAAGCTCAAAAGCAACACTATCCAATAGAAATTAAATGGGAGCAACATATGTCATTTTAAAAGTTCTAATAGACACATTAAAAAAGTAAACAGAAGCAGGCAAAAATAGTTTTAGTAATGTATTTTATTTAAGCTAATATGTCCAATACATAATCATTCAAATGTGTATTCAATCTAAAAAATAACTAATGAGATATTTTACATTTTATTTTGTACTAAATCCTCTAAATCCAATGTGCTTTTTATATCTACATGGGGGAAAAGGCATTATTTTCACCACTGCATGCAAATTGTTTTATAATTATGCATCAGCGAGGTGGAAGGAAGTCATGGGTCATATTTCTAGAACTGCAGTGTTCCAGCATAGCCACCATTCTATGTGATTAAAATGCTAAAGGAGCATGTGTGTGCTTTTACTACTTAAGTTACTGCTTTCTTTGGCTTGTTCACCTCTCTGAATAACAAAGGTAAAGAAAAAGCAAAAAGTGCCTAATTATGTGTGACAGGGCCTGTGTAATGGGGATAGTTAGGATAAAAAAGAAAATCTGAACTTAAAGCAGATTCAACATTAGAAATCACAATACAAGTTAGATAATGATGAGGCATAGATACTCAAAGACTGGAAAAACAGTAAAAGAGTCAGTTGGATGCCTTCTGGTAACGGGTTATATTTTTGGGCTCGGGTAGATTTGTGATTGCATGAGGCAGAACTCTTCTACTCACTGAATGTTGTTTTCTCTATTTTAAATTGAATTTATCAAACATATCTTTCTATCATGAGATTTTGTGTCACCTTCTGTATTTGTGAAATGACAAACATTCTAGAAAAGTTTTCATAGATACAAAAAGACATTTGCCCCAATCTATGTTTTCAATAATTGTAATGTTTAAATAATTGTCCCCATAATCTCGGTTCTTATTTAGAAAAAGAGTGTGTTTAAAAATCAAAAATAATCTTTAAATATCATTGGCAAATGCTCTTTTCTTTGCTTAAATTAGTAGCAATTCACCATATAGAAATACTTCATTGGTTGCCATATATATGCAACTTAATCTGATACCAAGATGAGTCTTATATAGAGATAGGATTAAGAATGAATCAATATATACTGTAGAATTGTTCCATTGTAGGGAAAACCAAAAAGAGAAATACCTATGAATCATGAGCCATTTCTGAACTCAGGAAAATGCTAATTTAAACACATGGAATGTCTGCACAGTCAGATGAGTGTGCCACATTACCCAGTGAAACTTGGGGAAGAGGACATAAAAATATGAAGATTTGGATAATTAAGCCAGAAAGGCTCTTTGATGAAAAATATAACCAGGACAAATATAAAGACATAACATAGTTTTGATTGTCTACTTTTACAAATTTAAAAATGCACATATATTTTCTTAATTTATCCTTAGGACAGCTCTGCAAAACCTATATAACAGATACTAACTTTCCTAGACTTATTTTCCCACACGTTTATAAAGTTGTATGCCCCAAATCAAACTACTTAATTGTCAAGAATAAAATTTTGAATGTGGTTCTTCTAATTCTGACTTTGACCTTTCTTAAACTACAGCTGACTTCCCAACTTTGTGCAGACAATATAAAGAATACCTAAACAAGAATTATAAAATAAAATCTTTGTGTGAAAAAAAAAAAAAAAACAACTGGTGACATAGAGTTTGGACAGGGACAACTTCTGTTAAAAATCAGTCCACATTCCTTAGCAAACTTATTTACATCTTACTCTTCTTAAAATCAGTTACAGTTTTGAAGGGTAATGGAAAATTAACCAAGGGGAAATTAGGTATGGTGAATGAATAACTTTCATTTTTTTCAAAATCTGTAATGCACATTGTA
>NW_007733382.1:32388-32922 GCF_000696425.1 Galeopterus variegatus | reverse complement strand
GTAAAAAAAAAAAAAAAAAAAAAAAACTGGTGACATAGAGTTTGGACAGGGACAACTTCTGTAAAAAATCAGTCCACATTCCTTAGCAAACTTATTTACATCTTACTCTTCTTTAAATCAGTTACAGTTTTGAAGGGTAATGGAAAATTAACCAAGGCGAAATTAGGTATGGTGAATGAATAACTTTCATTTTTTTCAAAATCTGTAATGCACATTGTAACTGATTAATAATTATAATTTTAATGTTTTCTGAAATCTGAAAGAGCTAAATATAGTAAGTAATGTGAGAAAACAAATGTTAGAGTCCCTGAGTGGATATGTGTAAACATTTGTACTTTTTTTAGTTTTGGTGTTAAATTTCTTTTTAATTAAATAAACTTGAATTAATGGAATGCCTTTAGAAAAGAAAACCAAAAGTCCTGTCCACTCGTAAAGTCAAGGTCTCCAAGCTATAATTATGACTCAGCAAAAAAAGAGACATGATATAATTTAGCCTATTTTTTTTTTTTTTTTTGGAGACCGGCCACACCGCCC
>NW_007733382.1:30921-32176 GCF_000696425.1 Galeopterus variegatus | reverse complement strand
AGTGAAAAGCAAAAGATAATTTAACAAGCGTGTCATGCAGGCATAGCAAAAATATTACATAGAGAAGCTTGAAGAAAATACAAAAAGCACAGAAGAATCAAAGGAAAGTTGCATTTATTAATAAAAGGTGAAGAATAAGAGTTGGTTAATATGCTGATGTTTATGAGTAAAAGTTGGCAAGCAAAATGGCACAAAAATCCTTAGGTTGTAAACACAGCAGCTAGGATAAGTGATAAGATAAAATTATGTGATCAAAAGTCTATTAAATCAGATAAGGTATATGAATAAAACCATCTCTAAATTCCTCAACAAATTTCTCAATATTAAAGTGCAACATCACTCTTTGGAAAGGTACATTTTGGGATAAAAAAAAATTACTATTTCATATAAATGTTGGTTCAATTTTCTGATTTCTTGCATTAATTCATATGTGTATAATATTGTTTTCAGAAAAGTTTGGCTCAAATTTTAAAATGTAATTTAGAGGAATTGTGGTGTTTAGGAGTCTTAGTTCAAGATACTATGAATATATTCATAATACATTTAATTCAGCCTTTGCATTGAAAAATGAATGACATAAGGATATGTTAAAATTTTGTTAATTAGTATTTAGGCCGTAAGTGGGTACCCAATTCTGGGCCAGGCCCAGATGTATATGTTTTGGGCCTCTGCATTTTTATTTCATCCACCAAAACTGTAGTAGGGGTCTATGACACACCTCACACTGGCACCATATAAAGTATAATGTCTGGTAGAGTAGGGCTGTGAAAAAAATAAAACAAGATAAGGAGATATAGATTGATGCAGTATAAAAGAGCATTTTAATTTTTTAAATTTTATCATTATGCATGTAAACATTTATTGTGGCCCTTTATCAATTTCTCCATAAGCCCCCTCCCACTTCCCCATTCCAACCTCTGGTGACTTCAGCTCTGTTCTCTCCTTTTGAAAGTTCAAGGCATTATTGTGATTGTCGTATCTTTCTTTCTTTTCCTTTTTCTCCAGCTTCCACTTTTGAATGAGAACATGTGGTATTTCTTAAAAGAGCATTTTAAATAGAAGTTGGAAACCTGAACAAAGTGAAAGATGAAGCATGCCAGGCGTTCTGATGACAGGAGAAACAGGAAGGAACCTAGGTGAGCAGAAGGGAATTTCAAAGAGGGTGCCAGGCAGGTGGAAGAGACAGGGAGAGGCCATCCCAGGGAAGGACATACACAAATAGACCTAATTCTTTTTTTTTTTTTTTTTTTTTTTT
>NW_007733382.1:28907-29768 GCF_000696425.1 Galeopterus variegatus | reverse complement strand
GCGGGAACCGGTCTGTATGTGGGATCCGAACCCTCGGCGGGAGCGCCACTGCATTCCCAAGTGACGCACTGTAGCAGTGCACCACCGGGCCGGCCCTAGACCTAATTCTTAACCATGGATACCTCTGCTGGGGCCATGTGTGCTATGGGCTGGATGACAGTGTCCCTCAAAATTCATATATTGAACCGTACCCCCCAAAGTAGGGATGTTAGGAAGTGGGGCCTTTAGGAGGTGATTAGATGATGAGGATAGAGCCCAAAGAAATGGGAGTAGTGCCCTTATAAAAGCAGCCCTGGAGAGCTCCCTTACCCCTTCTGCCATGTGTGGGCACTGAGAAGGTACGTTCTATGAACCAGGAAGCAGTTGCAGATCCTCACCAACTGACTCTGTCATGCCCTGATCTTGGATCTCCAGCCTCCAGAACTGTGAGAAATAAATTTCTGTTGTTTATAGCCACCTGGTCTATGGTTATAGCTGCCCAAACAGATTAAGATAATGTGTGATTTTGATTTTATTTCTCTCTGTTCTTAAAACATAATGAGAGATAGAGGTGACTTCACTGATCCTTGGGTATATATGTGTGTTTTTCTGTTATATTTTATATACATATAACTATAATTTCAGATTCACAAATTCTAATATATATAAACAATTATCAATTTCAGTAATTCTTAAATTTACCCTACACAATGCATCCTTTTTATGGTAAATGGCTTATCAACTCTCCTCTTTTATCCTCTTTTGAAATTCATCGACAATATAACCTACCTACACACGTAATAATAAAATAAAATCAATACAATTTCCTAATGCAATATACAGAGAAATAAATGGGACAATTTACAATTGATTGGCTGTGTA
>NW_007733382.1:21358-28465 GCF_000696425.1 Galeopterus variegatus | reverse complement strand
CATCTTGTTGAAACTGGAGGCATTATTTTCTAAAACAAAATTAACAACATTTACTAAAATTCAGAGTAAAAAATGTGTAATGTTTTCTCAAATTACATGTCAGTTTTATCATATGTTAACACCATATGAAATTACTTATCTCATATGAAAAAAATGGAGTTGGGTTCTGGGCTCAGGTACTTACAAGAGGGTTTTTTTTTAATCTGCAGAAGGATTCATAAGTTTTGTGGACATGGGCTATGTTTTCATACGTTGCACTATCCCACACGCCAAAGGTTGTCTAGCATCTCAGTGTCTCTCTTCTTTCCAGTAGTGCAAAAGACCAAAAAACTCTTCCTCTAAAGTACCCCAACACCTTAGGGGATTGATTAACCTTCATTAAGAATCATCAATTTAGGTTAAATAATATATTCTTTTAAATCAATGTGTCTGTGTGTGTGGTGTGTGTCTGTGTATAAGTGTGGCGTACGTGTGTAGTGTGTGTTCAATCATATTGAAGAGACCAGTCTTTCTCATACTAGTGTTCTTTGCCCAACCTGGAAAACATAATAAAAAGCCCATTCCATTCCTTATTCTGTCTATCGTTTGATGCTTCTCAAATTATATGCATATAGTTAGCAAGTTAGTTCAGGCCCTTTGGGACCAAAATTTCTTTCTTTCCCCTCTGCACCCTGTGGGAACTTATACTTTACTACCAGGTCTACCGTTTACCTTCAGTACAGATCTTTTTCCAGTTGTGTTAGTCTTGGCTCTTCCAGTAAATTGTCAGCTTCTGGAGGGCAAGGAACAATTTTTTTTTTCTGTCATCCACAAAGCCCTTAACTCTGATGACACAAAAGGGGGATTCAGTGTTTGTCATCCCTGGACACTTTTCTCAAGTGTGCATCTCAGATCTGGCTTCATAATGGATATCATCTCACAGGACGTGAGCACACTCAATGTCCATGTCCAGTAGTTTTGAAAAGAGGAAATAAATGGCATTAACTAAGAAGTATGAAAGTCACAGGTACCCTCTTTATCTTTCAGATGAGTAAGAATGTAGCTCAGCAGCAGCAACAGATTCAAGAAGCAATTTGATTCAAAGGCTGAAGTATGATTTACGTGCCTAATTAAAGGCTTATAAGAATTCATTAAGAAGTTACATTCATTGTCTTTATTCCTTGCATTTGGATTATTTACACATAAAAACTCATATTTATGGAAGAAAATAGAGGCATTCCATCACATTTTCAAACTAAATCAAAATAAGAGTTTAAGAACCTACTGCTATAAAAAGTGTACTTTATTTCTAAGTTAATATGAAAAATTGGTCATTCATTTTTAATTTATGCATTACATTTTTTATCTCAAATTTACTATGATGTCACACTTTGATTCTCCAATGATGGAACCATTGCTTACTCACTGAAGGTGGCCAACTCTTACAGCTTATTTTGTGAAACAGTAATTTGACACTTGAATGAACAGGTCAGTCATGTCTAGCACTTACTGAGACAAAAGCTCCTGACTGCCTCAGAAACTCACTTTTCCTCACTTAGCAAGAAACCCAGAATTAGATCTTTTCTTCATTTTGAAATTAATACAAACCAGCAATTTAAATGACACTTGCCATATTCCACACTATATTTTCATNTGAAATTAATACAAACCAGCAATTTAAATGACACTTGCCATATTCCACACTATATTTTCATGCTTTTGCTACACGTATGTCTATGGCATACACGCACATGTGCAGAGCTCTTTTCCTGTGCGGAAAGTACTCACCCACAAAATCACTGTTATTTATTAGATTTATTACATTTGTTTTTTCTCCAAAGGCCAATTAATATTCTTATGCTGATAAGAATTAACAGAAACTTTTTTGTGTGTCAGACTGAACTCAGTACTCGAGTCCTGGACCAAAAAGTAAATGTAGTTGAGGTCACTTTCACTGTGTAGTTTTCCCTAAACGGGTTGTGAAAGTTCTTGAGCTACATAGAATGTTTTGCAATTCTGAATTTCCTATGTGCATGCACTTTGTATTTAATGCATCTAAGTGTACTAGTGTCAGATGCAGGGACATAACGACTGAAGAAATTAATGGTAGTTTGGAGAAGAGAAGAAGAGAACATAGGAGCAAATTTTGAAAAATGCAGAAATGGAAGGGGAAAGGAGAGGAAAATAAGGATGAAAAAAAACCCAAAGAGAATAAATGTGTGTGTGTGTGTGTGTGTGTGTGCATACTCCAAAACTTCAAAAGCAGTGTTTACACTTTCCTTTTAGCAACATATGTATACACCTCCATTTAATGTTAATCTCTGCTCTAAAATACGATGTGAAACTGTATAATCACCAAGAAAATTAAAATTCAGTTTACTCTCTATAAATTACAGAGAAGGATTTAGTCTTCCTTTCAGAAGCCAAACCACACTAGCATAGAGGACAACCAACAGCCAGCATGGTGCTTCTGGGCTGTAGCTGACACTGGAAATCCAGATGAGAGATGCTTTGTCACAGACATAATTGAATCATTCAAGCCTTGTAGTAAAATCAGGCTTAGATAATAAAATTAACCTCCCTTTTGGCTTCATGGCTCTTATAATCACTAAGGTTTATAGAAAGGTAAGTATAATAAACCAATGGGATTCCTAAAAGCACTCTGGCCTTTGTGTTTATAGTGTTAAAGCAGTGAAGCCATATTAGAATTTTTCTGGACTATTCCATTTCCTGGTTCAGTTGTCAGTTACTAGTTTCATTTTAAACAGAGAGATTATTTTAGGACGGTCTGTTCATAAAAGAGCTCGTCCCAAAAGGGCCAAGCCATCAAGTGAAAAGAAAGGAAACAGAAAGCCAGCCATGGCCTCAGATTCAATTCCCAGAAAGGAGTATCTGACATGGATAAGAGTTGACTGCAGTTCTTGGAGAGCTTGGAGTAGCCCTGTTCAAGGGCTACAAAATCAGCAATCTGGGGGGGGGGCCCTGCAGTTGGGTTATATGGAGCCTGCAGGTGAATTCTGATGCCACTGAAATCCTGAAATCAGAGAACTGCTGCTGAGACAACTGCCCAGGCTTGAGACCCTTCAAATACCTGCTCTGGTTCTTGCAGCAGCTTGCAGTGTATTTCCTCCCCCAACCCAGGTGACCTATATCCTCAAGCCAACTCTGATTCACTCCCTCCCCATCTGTAGAGCTTTGCTAAGGCCCAACCACCTTTCTCGAGCAGAAGCTGAGCTGCAGTGAGGCACACTGAACATGCAGAATCCAAACAAAGAACTGAGCATTCTGAGCTGGCCACCCAGCTTTCTGTGTGGGTCCAGTGCAGTAAGTATTCGTGCTATCAGACTGCCCATGAGGGAGGCTGACCCTCACACAGAAATGAGCATGAGCACGTGCCCCTACAGGAAGAGACGTTTTCTACTTGCTGCCTTAGTATTGACTCCAGATATGCAGTGAATGCAAAATTCAATATAAATGCTAATGGATTCAGGTGTGATCCTTTTTTACCATCAACATTTATTGGGAAATTGACCATGTCTTACAAAGATGGCTTTTAGTCCATGCAGGAGGAGATATGTATATAATATATATGGTGCGAAAGCAATACCCAGAGTAGAAACCACACTTCAAGTACACACACAACAATTCTGTTTTTCACTTTCCATACAGTAGTCACAAAATTACATGAGATATGCAACACTTTATTATAAAATAGGGTTTTCTGTTAGATTACTTTGCCCAACTGTACATACATACAACTATCGGATATATATATATGCTTTTATATTTTAACAATGAAATATATGCTCTGTATACCACATTTTAAAATATATGTCAAAACCAAAAGCTATATTCCAACTTTATGACACTGGCTTTACTAGTTTTCCAGGGACCCTTCTCTGAACTCTCCATTCCTCTGACAGGAGAAGGTAAGACTACACAGTAATGTGCAGGAAAATTTCATTGCTGAGAAGATCATGTTGCTTCTGACCAAATGATTTGAGCTCAGCTTGTCTGGGATGTAATATTCTAGGAAAAGTACTTAATGCAACACTACTGACTTTTGTTAAGGATTTGCAAAGGAAATGCAGGATGCTCAAATACTTTATAAATACATCCCTCAAAAGCACTTATTTTCTCAATAGGCAGGCTATATTTATTCTTCCTTATGGGTCTTCCTTTCTGAGGAAAAACACACTTCCTAATTTTAGCACATCATTTTTTGAATTTATCTAAGCAAGCTTATTGTGTACAGATATGTCAGTTCATGCAACACCGCTTGGTCACCTTGTGGATAAAAAGTCGACAGATTACAAGTTTAAAAACAAATTACTGTCAATGAGAAGGACAACTGCATCACAAGAAGTCGATTACAGAGTGTCCACCAGCCAGCAGCCAGGGACTGCCACAGCTTGGTGCCTTTGTACAGCAGCAGAATTGGATATTTTGCTTCACACATGAAATTATATGACACTTTCTCTTAGAATTGTCTTGTGGTCAAAGGGGTAGGATGGGCTCCATGACACACAGGAAGGGGGACTGAGACATTGGACACTCAGTGTGGGGAGGCAAGAGGACATACAGTCACTGGTTAGTGACACTAAAGGGGCACTATCACACATAGTGCCTGACTTACTATGGTTCAACTTAAGACTTTGTTACTTTACAATGGTGTGAAAACAATACACATTCAGGAGACACCATACTTTGGGTACCCATACAACCATTCTGTTCTTCATTTTCAGTATAGTATTCAATAAATTACATGAGATATTCAACACTTCATTATAAAATGGGATTTTTAGATGACTTTGCTCAACTGTAGCCTATCATCAGTGTTCTGAGCCTGTTTAAGGTAAAGTAGGCTAGGCTATTAGGTTCAGCAGGTTTGGGGTGTTAAATGCATTTTGGACTTATACAATATTTTCAGCTTACAGTGAGTTTATTGGGACATGACCCCATTGTAACTCAAAGAGCACCTGTATATGAAGGCATTCACCGTTGTCCAGTAGCATATGTAAGGCATATAAAAGCATTATTTTTACAGGAAAGTAAAACATTGAGGGTCTCTTGGTTAGCTGAGATACTAACCCTCAATATGTGGCATGAAGTTCTTTTGACAGTAGGGAGACTGGTTAAGCTGCTAACACTCTTCGAATGCTCCTAGAATCCCCAAAATGACTTCTGAAGAATTATAGATGTGTTAAAGGCAAACTACAAAAGTATTTCCATGACAAAATAAGTGAAATACCCCATTAGCAATGTTAAACAAGTGGGCATTTCATTGTTTGTTTTGTTTTTGTTATAGGACAATTCACCTCTAAATAATACATTACTCATTAGGTGTCAGCCTCTAGGTGCCAGGGTCTGTTTTAGGTGTTTGGTGAGTTCATCTCATTTAATCCTCAAAGAGCACTTTGAGATATACTATTCTTGGGGACAAATGACTGAGGCTCATAAAATTCCAGTCCCACAGTTGGACAGTGGAGGAAGTGTGTCACAGCTGGGTGCACCCTGTCAACTCGTGTGCAAGCCCACCCTACAGCAAAGCACCCACTTGTGCTTGGCCTGGCCCTTCAGTCCCTGCTTGACACTGCATCTTGCAACAACACCTGTATCCTGCCCTTTATTGGTTTCCGATGATCTTCCCTGACACCTGCCTTCAGCTCATCAGATACAACATGAGGAGGTGTGGCCCCAATGGGAATGCCATTGCCACTTTTCACGTGCACAATAGGAGGGGAAAAGATTGGAAAAAACTACCCTGTGGTACTCATTTCTGTCAACTGCAGAATGGAAGTTACTTTTTCATGTGGGCTAATTAATAATCTGATTATATGCTAAAGGTTTTATAGTACACCTATCTACAGGCATAGTTCAAAATAAATTTAATATTTGTATGTATGACTTTAGAATCAGAAACTTAATTCTGTACTTTGGCATATAAAAAGGTAAGAACACTGGTTTCTGGTTTCTGGTTCCACATGTAGGGAGCTTGGAATTTGCTACTCCATCCTAACAACAAGTAAAAGGCTGGACAAACTAAAACACTAGCAGCTCTTCTTAGATACATCAGTGTCAGTGAAATGAAGCCATAGGGCACACTGCTTCCCCCAAAATGGGAGATGCAGGCAGGTGGGTACAGATAATTACAACTTATAGAACCGGAAACCTCCCCTGGGACTAGTACTAGGGTAGGAAGACATGCACTGTACTTGCCAAACTGCTAGAAGAACTGCTTGGACAAGTCTGAGAGATAAAAAACCCAGAAGAACCAAGTCATGTGGGGCCCCACACTTTTGTGAATTTTACCTCCAGGAGTTTGACCAGGTTCCCACAGTAAATATTAGAGAAAAATTCCCTTGTGCTTCCAGCAGGGAAAGGATAAAAGAAGCCACTTCAAAATATACCAGAACATTCTGTCCTTAACAAGCTCTGCCCTCAGGAGAAACCAGTTAACCAGAGTCTGAGAGACTGAGGTTTTATCAGAGCTTGACTGATCTGGGGCAAGGAAAATGCCCAACTCCAGACCCTTCTTGCCATATTGTCCCAACTAAGGGGGTGAGGGTGCAACCTGATAACAGAAGTTCACAGCCCAAGGGCACAGAATCACTAAAAGACTGAGGCTTTAAATACAGTACACTTGCCCTCTCACATACATTACCATCACATAAACAGGGCTCCTGTATAGTAACAGAGAATACAACAGAAAGAACTGCACGTTTCAGATGCTATTGAAGATGTCTCTCAGAAAGAATTATGAAGGAACAAGGAAAACAATTATATTAAACTGTATCCATCAAAATCATCCCTCAAATATGAAAGAGAAATAAAAACTCTCTCAGACAAACAAAAATTGAGGAAATTTGTCACTGGTAGGTCTGCCTTGAAAAAATGTTAAAAGAAATTCTTCACAAAGAAGGAAAATTACATAGATCAGAAAGTCAGAGCAATATAAAGAAGGGAAGAGGGTTAGAGAAGAAACAAACAAAAGTAAAATAAAAACTTTTATTTTTCTTATTCCTAATTGATCTGACATATAACACTTTGTTCCAAGCAATAGCAGCAAAAATATTCAATGATTAAATCTTATGAATTGGTGAACAGAATAACAGAAATTTTATAAGG
>NW_007733382.1:18849-20036 GCF_000696425.1 Galeopterus variegatus | reverse complement strand
TTAATACAAGTATATTAATAATTGCTTTAAACTCAATGTCTAAATACACAAATTGAGACAAAGATTTTCAGAGTGAATCAAAAAGCAAAATGCAGTTATATGTTGTCTTCAAGAAACTCACTTTAAGTATAAAGAGACAGTAGAGGCAAAAGAATGGAGAAAGATAGCAGAAGTAGCTAAATTAATTTCAAATGAATCAGACTTCAGAACAAGGAAAACTATTAGAGATAAAGAGGGAATTACAAAATGATACAGGGGCCAATTTTCCAAGAAGATATAACAATTCTCAACATGTATGTGCCTGACAACAGAGCATTAAAATACATGAAGCAAGATCTGATAGACCTGCAAGGAGAAATAGATGAATATATTATTATAGTCAGAGACTTCAGCACCCCATCATCAAAAATGGACAGATCCATCAGGAAGAAAATCAGTAAGGACATCATTGAACTCAACAGCACCATTAATCTACTGGATATATTTGGTATCTCTAGACTACTGTATTCCACAAGAGCCGAATACAAATCCTCCCCAAGATCACATGGAACACTCATCATGATAGATCACATTCTGGACCATAAAACACACCTGAACACATTTAGAAGGATAGAAATTATACAGTGTATGCTGTCATATCACAATGGAATTAAACTGGAAATCAATAACAGAAAGAGACAGAAAACCACAAAATACCTGGAGATTAAAGAACAAGCTTTTATATAATGTATAAAGAAACAAGAACTGTGAAGAAAAATTAGAAAATCTTATGAACTAAATTAAAATGAAAGTATAAAATTTGTGAGAGCACCAAAAGCAATACTTACAGAGAAATTTATAGCATTGAATACATTTATTAGAAAAGAAGAAAGATTTAAAATCAATAATTTAGGCTTCCACCTTAGGAACCTAGAAGAAAAGGAGAAAACTAAATCTAAAGTAAGCAGCAGAAGAAAAAATAATAATAAATATTAAGGCAGAAATCGATGAAATAAAAAACAGGAAATCAATAGAGATAATTAACAAAACTAAGATTTTGTTCTTTTAAATAATCAATAAAATCGATAAGCTTCTACCCAGGGTAACTAAAAGAAGAGAGAGAGAGAGGACATAAATTACTACTATCGGAAATGAGAGAGGGACCATCACTACTGATTTCATGGACATTAAAAGGATAATTAAGCAGT
>NW_007733382.1:17072-18259 GCF_000696425.1 Galeopterus variegatus | reverse complement strand
GGAAATGAGAGAGGGACCATCACTACTGATTTCATGGACATTAAAAGGATAATTAAGCAGTGTTATAAACAACCTTATGCCCACAGATTTGACAATCTAGGTGAAATGGACCAGTCTTAAAAAGACACAATCTAACAAAATTCACACAAGGAGAAATAGATAATCTGAAGAGTCATATCACTATTAAACAAATTCAATCAATAATTAATAATCTTTCAAAACAAACATTAAACTAACATAGATTAACTAATGAACTTTACCAAACACTTACTGAAGACCAATGATACCAATTCTCTACAATAACTTTCAGAAAATAGAAGCAGATTTATTCTATGTGGCCTGCATTGCCCTAAACCAAACCCAAATAAAGACATTAACAGAAAGGACAACTATAGATCAATATCTCTCGTTAACACAGATGCAAAATCCTCACAAAATATTATCATACTGAATCCAAGAAGAGGAAGAATCATACACCACAACCAAGTGGGATTTACTCCAAGCATGTAAGGCTGGTCCAACGTCCAGCAGGCTAAAGAAGAAAAAGAAAAATACCAGGATTGTATCAATAAATGGAGAAAAGCATTTTAAAAATTTAGCCATCATTCCTGATAAAAACTCTCAGCAAGCTAAAAGTAGAGGGAAACTTCCTCAATTTGTTAAAGAACATTTTGGAGAAAAAAACCTGAAAGCTAACATCATACTTAATTGTGAGAAACTAGAAGTTTTGACAATAAGATCAGGAACAAGGCAAGGATGTCTCCTCTTATCTCTTCTACTCAACATCACACTGAAAGGACTAGCTAATGCAATAACATAAGAAAAGGAGGAAAATGTATAAAAATTGGGAAGAAATAAAATTGGTTTTGTTTGCAGATGAAATGAATGTCTCTAGAAAATTCCAGAGAAGCAACAAAACAAAACAAAAGCTAACTCCTGGAACTAATAAGTGGGTAAACAATGCTGTAGGATACAAGATTAATATACAAATTCTAGTTGTTTTCTTTATACCAGCAATGAACAATAGGGATTTGAAATTAAAAGCACAATATCATTTATACTAGTTCCTGTAGTGAATTGAACTATGTCCCCCCAAAAGTCACTGAAGCTTGAATTGTGTCCCCCAGGTTTTATGTATTAGAAACTTGGTCCTCACTGTGGCTGTTAAGAGGGTGGGAAATCCTATT